>NW_024032087.1:0-12016 GCF_002237135.1 Teleopsis dalmanni | reverse complement strand
TGAAATATCATGTTATTGTCATCATTAGCATTATTGTTAAAGAAGAGCCTTTAGTCAGTCATAATATTCCAGTTTTTTCCCTTCAACCTTGTCGAATAATGCCTCCATATTCCATATTCTTTTCAGTTTCCAAGTTCTGATTTGTAAACTATAAACGAATTTATTGAGTATTTTTATATATTTTTTTATTTCACTCAGGCATGGTACTTGAGATATTATTATAAAAAATAGCACATTATTACAAAGTGAGGAAAATGGTCTTGTTAAAATTTTTTAAAAATGGACAGGTATTAGTATTTGCTCAACCTGAATTTTTAACAATAAATTGGGGCGTATGAGTGAGGTGTGATGCGCCGGATAAATTAATTATTTTTTTAGATGCTTCTAAGCTTTTCTTTTTAGATTCTTCTAAATTCAATGCCGCTTTGGAAGGATTTATTTCTTAAATAGTAAATACTGGTTAATCCTCTGTGTGTGTTTGGTGTGATGTGAAGGATAAATTAATTTTTTAAAAGTTCTTTTAAGGACAACATCTTCCTGAAATGATTGGATTTTATGTAAAATTTTATTGTAAAGCGAAATCAAAACAAATATATATAAGAACTTTTATAGTACATTCCTTGAAAATTCATTCAAGGAAAATATAATGTGCATGTGCTTGATGTTTATTGTGCTAGAAAAAGAATTTAAGAAATTTCAAAATATAAAGCTATCCTGAAATTTTTATTTTTCAGTAAAATATAAAACTAAATCTAAATAAGAAATAAAAAAGTAAATATCCTCGGAATACATTTCGGTTTTTTTTCCAAATTTCGCTAGTTTAAATATTAGTACATAGATATAAACAATACTAAATGTTTAAACTATTTCAAAAAACTATTTAAAATATTTCAATTAATTATCTTTAAAACGCAACATGTTTCAAGTCTCTTCCATTTATTGAGCCTAAGCTATGGCCATTTGAAAATGTGTCTACAATACCAATTCTTAAAACCCCATATGTAAATATTTCAAAATTTTTCAAAACTTTTTCCGAGATACGGGTCTTCTGGTTTTATAAAAGGAGCACATATAAAAAATTTCAACCAAATCGGAGATGGTGAGGTCAATAAGGTGTTCGATTTGTAAAAATATGACCCACTGTTAAGTGTAAAAGTAAAACCGAGCCTCGGTAAGTAAAACCGAGCCTTTTTGCTAGAGAACTAAAAGTATATTTTGGTAGAATTGACGGTGAATATCAAGTTTGTTTTAAAGCAAATAATTTAATTAGATTGGATATAATCGAATAGATTATTAAATATAATATAATCAAAAATCAAAAAAAATATATATAACATTTTTATAGTACATTCCTTAAAAATTCATTCAACGGAAATATAGTACTCATGTGCATGATGTGTTTTGCGGGAGAAAATAAAATTTTAAAAAATTTCAAAAAATAATGTCTGATTTGTAACATAAACATTTTATTGTAAGGGATTGTCATATAATGCAAGCCTTTTGAAATGCCAGCAGCATACATATAAATGGACGCAATATACCCTGGATATATGAACTGGAGAAAATTGATCGGATTCAACATCTTGAGCAACCAGCCATTTACACTGATACTGAACCTTATACAGAAGCAATAAATAATGATAATGATAAAGGATAGTGATGATAATGCTAACCATGTATTTCCATAATCAAGTATTTTCTCTTTGAGATGATTTTCATAAAAATCCATACCTAAAATATTAAAAATCTATTTAATCATTGTAAATATAAACATAGCAAATATCGCATATAACTCATTGATAATAAAATTTAATTTTTTTCGAATATTCGATTACCATCAATGCTTTCGATTTAGAACTGTTGCAGATATTTCCATTTGGAGTCCTTAATTATTTGTTTGGGCTTAAGTTCGTAGACGTTTCAGTAAGCAGATTCGACTCAAAATGCTTTCGAAAAAAACTCATTTCAAAAAACTCATTTTATATTTTTACTGATTCAGAAAACTCCGAATTTGGAATGTATATTATTAATTATAAATGATTCCTTATACTTAAAATATACAACATTCTGAGACAGCCACAAACAACGCCGTAAGAGTTGAGCAAAGTAACCTTTGTGGAACTGTGGATGTCGTTGTACCAGCTTTTTGCGGCTGCTATCTGAACGTGACATAATATGAATCTTAGTTTACACATGCATTACTGACAGCACAACCAATACACAAAAGAAAACTAGGTTCAATAGACAAGACATGGTACGAGTAAATTTTAAGACTTGCGTCACTTTTTGATCACATTCAGTTGCACGGCAAATTAAACAGAAATAAGGGAAAACCAATACTATACTCACTAAAACTTAAGAATAAACTTAGGCGATCGGGTAATATAGTTAATTTCATTAAGAAAGGCTACTAAACAAAAACTAATGATTTACACAAATATCTACTATAACAAGGCTTTACTGAGTAATTTATTGTTGCTTCACTATCCTTCTTTACAGGAATCCACTATACGAGGATCACTATTAATATTGTGAGCCTAATAATAAAAAAAATTATCTAACTTCGATCCACGGTAATTTTCTCGCATTAATTCCATTTTTTTCGCTCGATTTACAAATTACTGTACATACTCGTAATGTACGTTTAATAATGTCAAACCGATAACAGTCAGTGTCAAGGCCAAGGCTCAAAATGTATATAGTGACCTCCGTAGCAGTAGCTATACAGAAATCAACAGTACGAAAATAAAAAAATAATGTGAACGTATGGATTATACATTAATGTACTAGGGTAATCGAAAGGCGAGCGATTTGAAAATCCCCGAGGAAACCAACATTTTATTAGAACCATAAAATACACCTTTCTAAAATAGGCTCATCTACAGCTGGATCCAGATACCGGTTCTGCAGATAGCTACCGGTTCTTAAAATTGTTATTTATAATGGAAGATGGATTTAAGGAGTGTCTTATTAATAAATGGATTTGTTATTTTTCACAATCCCGCTATTTCTTATCTTTGTAGTGGATAGGATTGAGATGTAGTGAATTAGAATCGAAAGTGTTGTGAAAGAGAGCTTCATATTTATTTCATTAATGTTTATCTAATTTTTTAAGTCATATGAGTAGATCTCTCTCTATTTTCCATATGATAAATGTTAATTATAAGTGCATTTCTACTAATTCACTGGTTTTTTCTCGCTGTTATTTCCTCTACTTGAGATACTTCTGCTGCAGCTGTTGGTGTGGTTGTTGTTGTTGTTGTTGTTGTTGTTGTTGTTGTTGTTGTTGTAGTAGCAATTTGTTGCTGTTACTAAATATGTAAAAATTGCGCCACTTGTTTCAAAATAAATTGTAATTTCTATGCAAATTGATGGCAATTACTTACAACAATATTTCATTATTAATTGTAAGTAGTTTTGTTTTTGTTTTTGTTGCAACTATTATTGCTGCCGTTACTGTTGCTGTTGTTGTTGCTGTTGTTGTTGCTGTTACTGTTGCTGTTGGTACTGTCAGTTTCGTTGCTAGTCTTTTTATTTATTTACCAAGATATAAAATAAAATATAAATAAATTCACATTCACATCAACGCTGCACAGTAAAGCAATTAAATAGATAATATCAGTGGATAATTTATAGTGTTAAAAAGTACACGAAATTGCAAGAAAAAAAATAATATAAAAAGTAATATGAAAAAAATAAATGTGTATAATGTAGTGGAAAATATATTTACAATCTCTTATGATTTGCACTATAAACGCAAAATAAGTCTGAAAAAAAAATTTATCAACAATTATTTAAAAAATTTTTAGTTGCAATTGCAGTTGCAGTTGCCGTTGCAATGGAGTCATTGCTGCTTCATGAACAACCGCTTCTGCTTCTGCGGCTGCGGCTGCTGCTGGGGCCTGCATTTGCGTATCTTATAAGTTTATCTTGTTAATGGGAATCTTTTAAGTAAAACAATGTGCATATTTAATTTAAACGACTGTCCGTACATTAATTAATTTATTTATTTATTAAGCGAAAGTTTATGTTTTCAATTTTTTTATTACAATTTTTTTTCCATTTCTGTTTCATTTTTTTGTTTATATATACATTTCAGACATTAATTTTTTACTTAGTTTATCACCAGAGCAATTAATTTTAGTTAATAACATTGCTGCTCGCTGCATACGCAATGTGGCCCACATAAATGACGCGAGGATTGACATTAAATGCGAACAACAAATTTTTATGCGCGAATTTACGAGTTTTCTGCTCGTACATTTCTCGAAAACTTCCTCTTTCACGTAATTTATTGCCAAAATTAATAACCTGAATTACATTTTATTACAACGTTGGACGCAAACTTACCCGCACTCTGAGCTATATCCAATTACAGGTGGAAGCGCAACTGCTAAGTACTGCAAATATTATGACCCAACCACAAACTCAGACATTTCAATGCAAAATATAACGATAATGGCTCCCAGCTATTTTTAATGAATATATAGCAAAAACCTTATTTAACATGTATTATTTGATATATATATATAAATATATTCATGTGTAAATATACAGGGTAAATATACAGGGTAATATGCAGGTACAGGATAATATGCAGGTACAGGATAATATATAAAATATATGTACATATGATGATATCCCGTACGCAGTGTCAACATGTAATCCCCAGAGAACCCGACTATTTTTAATGAATATATAACAAAAACCTTATTAAACATGTATTTTTATATATACCTATATATTATATATATATCCCGCACGCAGCGCTAACATATAATCCCCAGGAAACCCGGCTATTTTTAATAAGTATGTAGCAAAAACCTTAGGTATTTAACATATATTTAGTTTTTTTCATGTGTCAATATATATACAGGGTAATCCATATTGTGATTCTGAAAGTAAATGTAAAGAAAGCACAAGTCCGATTGAGATTTTGTTCAATCCTTCATTTCAGAAGGATTGTATTGTTTGAACCCCGCTCATAGTTGTAAAATATATTATTTAAATATTCTCTGACATATTGCAAAACTAAATCCATTTGAGATAATTTTCAAAGACTTATTACTGAAAAGAAGGAAGCTTCTTTTCAGTAATCGTAAGAAAGAAATGGAAGCAGATAGACTTAATACCTAGTAGACTAGATACATCTAAACCAGAAAGCATTCACAAACGGTACAAGACGAGTGATCTTGTAATTGTCATGAAGAACAGAGACGGAGAAGTACTTGCTATCTGGTTTGCGCTAGTAGTTGGTATCTCGAAAAAACACACATAAATAGGTGGATTCCTTCAATTTAGGCGGAATAGATTGTATGCCAAATGGGGAATGGAGAAATGGAAAAAATTCGTCCATAGCTTAATAGATATTTATTTTCAATGCGTCAGAAGTTTGAGAAATGTCTGGATTAACACAAACCTTCATCTGTTCTTCGGTGAAGACAAGAGACCTTTTAAATTATTTCAATTCGACAGGATGGATTTAGTCTCATTATTCTATATTAGGTGTTCTTGCGAGAAATGTGATGGCAAAATGGCGAAAATTCACTAATTGAGGTATATGAAAATCATCTAATGGCCTGCCACTGCAACAAACCAACACAAACTTTTTCGGAATATAAGGGATAAAAGTTTGTCTCTAACTTACTGGATATCCTTATTTAATAAAAAATATTTAATACTTAGTAATAAGCATATTATTATTATTTCTTAGAGACAATTCATGGTGAATATTTTTTAAAAAAGTATCGATCATTGCTTGTCAGATTAAATTCAAACATGTTCAAAATGCTACCGATGATATTGATAGCTCTAAACATCTTTTATCCTTTTGAATCTTTTAGACAGAATATATTTGAAAAATTTGAAAAGTGCAATAATTGATAATTGAAAAATTTGAAAAGTGCAATAATTGATTGAACATAAATATAAGTGCAACTAATGATGACATCGTCACGACTACTTCATTAATAGAATGTGCTAAGTTCTTTTATCGAAAATTAACAATGATACTTGAATAAATTGATTGAGATAATGTCAATCAAGTTCAACAATTTCTTGTTAAACCTGACTACTGTTCAGATGTACCATTACTTAATTCTATGAAAGAAATAAATTTTTAGACTTCAAAGAAGAAAGACTTCACACAAATAAATCACTATTGCCCGTAATGGATAACATTTTCTGAGGGTGTCAAAAGTCGATTAATTAGAATAATAGTAAACTATTAAAAAAAGATTGCGATATTTTGGAAATAAAGAAGATAATACTACTGAAGAAAATTGAATCTATGTTGTAAATAAAAATAATAATTTCTGGTTAGGTTGAAAATGTTTAACTCACATTGAGAACAAGCAAAACAAATTTATTTTAATAAAAGTGCTGCAATAAATCATAATAATGCTATATATTTGTATCGTTATTATTATACGTTAGATAAACTATTTAAAGTAAAATAATACTTTATAAAGTGTGAAATAAAAATTTAATGTAAAAAATGAAATTAAAATTGTAAATAATTCATCTTCTTTTAAGCAAACACGAATAATTAGTAATATTATAACATATCAAATGGATTGTATAGTAGAGATATGCTATTACCAAATGAATATTGTTTCTTATACAGATATTAATTAAATATTTATGATATATTATTAAACTTCAATATATGACTTTTTTCCATAAAGTATATCGTCACATATATATATATATATATATATATTATATATAAGATAAAATCAAAAAATGGCAGCAATGTAGACTGGATTCATTAAAAAAATGATATGCAACTAACAGTTAAAAGTAAATATTCTTATGAATCAGCTCTTGATAACTGTGCTATTGATAATGTCCTTAAAGTGCGGTAGTACAACCTAAAACTTTATGTTCCGATTGTGGGGGCTTTTGACAGCATCATATGCTCTTTTGCAAAACGTAATGGTATTGGGAAGATCCTCGCTCAATGTACATATAGCATTTTATCCGAAATATTGTTTATTACAATAACCAATAATTTTTTTCACTTTTTCTAAAGCAGTGAGCTATCGAGTTGCGAGACACATTAGATTATATTGAGCAGTGCACAATAACTAGCGGTGTTAGTGAGTGCAGTTATATACATTATTCATCGATCAATCGGCAGTATCAGAGCCCGAGCGTTTATCATATGCGTCTGAATAACACATATGGAGCGGTGCGTCGTAGTGCTAAAACTGGCAGAGTATGAAAGCGAAGTTATTGAATCTTATGTTGAAGATTGCAGCTGGCATAAAAATAGTGCTGTTAATTTACACAAAATGGAATACTTTATTTTTTTAACTGAAGCCGAAAGGATATGAGATATCAAATTACACGATTGAGTGACACGAAAGTAATTAATTGGTGTAGACACCAATCACATATACTTGTATGTTTTCTGTTTAAATACATAGGAGATTTTATTGAAAGATAATGTACTGCGGTAATTACTTAGTCTTTAACTTAAAACTCTGGAACACCAAATGAAACTATTAAAATGTTTATTACAAAATTTTATTGATTATTAAAGTTAACTCTGACAGAAACGGCAACAAATTTTGATTCAACATGTTTTGGCTCCACACCTGCAATTCCAGCACGAAATCCACAACAAGTAATAAATTTCTTATTTTTGTGATAATTGCAAACCAATAAACTTCATTTAACACGCCACACGTTCATTACACTAAACACAGCACAACACAAGGTGGGTGTGGCTTGTGCAAACACAACGAGTACACAAGCCCACAACCCACAACCGCAGATACACAGGAGTACGATTTCGGTTCCAAGCAAGGCCAGAACGCAGTACGTTCGGATCCCGCAAATCCAATCGTAAAACAAATGAACTGAATTATTATGCAAATTAAACAATATTTTATTTTGACTTATTAAAATGCCATAAAAGTCATTTGACTTTAGAAAAAATTGTTGAAATTTAACAAACAAATTTCGTTGGCACTCCGGTATGCCGAACACATACAACTATAACCGTACAACAACAGCAACAACAGCAACAGTAACAACACTTAACACAGTACAATATTTTGAAATTATGTATTTAACAGATACCGACAAATCCAGTCACTTTATTGAGGTATAAAATTAGAGGCCGACAGCGGTTTCTGTGTGTGCCATTTGGCAGAATGTTTAATGTATTCACAATGGCTGGAATAATGCATTTGTTACCCGTTTGCAAGATGTATGCCCCAATTATGTTAATCATAAGACTTAGGCCCACATCGGCCATTATCAATTATGTTGCCAGGGTAATTATGAAATGTTTTTACCACAAAGTTATGCACAAGCCGAGACCAATAAAACTGAAGCGTGCACAATGTGTTCACATAAAACCATTAAAAATAATATATAAAGTGAAATTTTATTTATGGACAAAAGCGCAGGAACAGGAAACGCGTTAAATATTCCCACTGTGTTATGTACTACAATTATTTTGTATTGTTTCGGTCTCTCACTGATACTCGTGCATTTATGAATTGAGACCCATTTGACTGTACATACAATCCCGATATTTCCCACATATTCGAATTATGTGAGCAGAACAATTTTTGGTCTGTCCTTTGCATAATAACTCTTTGCTACCACGCACCACATGTCGAACTAAGTCGTAGGTTCAAAAATGGCATTCAGAGGATAATCATTTAGTGTTGTTACAATAATTATAATAGGTGGTATTTTATTTAATTCAATTATGTACACTATAACCAAATAAGAAGTCATGGCAATGTAATACATGTAAAAAAGCATGAATCATAGTTACCGTGATCCACTTCTGTGGGTACCCAGATTGCCCAATAAATCAGATACTCAATTAGAAAAAAAGAAGAATCATCCATATGGTATATACACCAGAACAAGTATGAAAATATCTCAGAAGTATCCTCAGTGATATAGACTTTGCTTCAATTAAAATAGAATGCGTGTTACAGTCTTATACTAGATGAATTGATAAGTACACGGTCCAAGTAATAAATACGCATTTTTTTGGAAAATTATATTTTACGCTTCAATATAGTCCTCTTTTAACTCGACACACCGAGTTCAACGATCTTTCAATATTTGGATACCTTTTAAACAACACGATTTATCAAGTCCTCCAAAATGTACTTGATTTATCAGTTTAGTTTATCATTTGGTGCAAATATTTTTCCCTTTTTAAGTTTAGAAAAAGGTAATAAACCTTGGGAGTCAAATCTGGAAAATACAGTGGATGAAAAAGTAGTTCGTACCGTCATTCATTGAATTTTGCCATGGTTTTCATTCACGTGTGAACGGGTGAGTAATACTGCAAAAGCTAAAAAATTCATGCCGAATCAATCAAAATCCAGAACGAAGGAGCTACTACTGCGAAGTCAAAAAACATATATCGAATCTACGTAATGTAGATATCAAATTTGTCACTTAGAAGTCGAAACAGTAGAACACATTCTATGTCGTTGTGATAGTCTCGCCAGACTTAGACTTCGGTGTTTGTGAACTGCCTATCCACTTATAACGGAATTAGGCAACATCTTTCGCAAGGACGTAATGGAATTTTTAACTGATACTCGTCTATGGAACTAAAGTGAGTTTGTCACAATAATCCACAAAGGATGCAGTGACATGATAAAATAATTTCCATTCTCTCTTCTGGGGCTTGTTGTTTTCCCTCAGGTGTGAAGTAGTGAATTCATGTCTCATCAATTATCACTACTCGACAATTTACGCACGCTGTCAGCTATATTCTGCATAAACATTTCAAAACAATGTTTTGAATGACGATGACGTCGTCATTTTTGATCAACTACGAGCGAACGCGGCACGTATCTTGTCGAAAGCTCTTTTATATCTAAATATTGAAGTAAAATATTCGATACACGTTCTTATGATATATTTGTATATATCTTGTGATATATTTACCATCTCTGCTATCTGCTACCTCACGCAATTTCGTTGTATAACACATCATATGATTGTATAGTAGAGACATGCTATTACCAAATGAATATTATTACATGATATTAATTAAATATGTATGGTATTATCAAACTTAATTATATAGAAGTCACTATAAGATAAAATCAAAAAATGGCAGCAATGTATTATTGATAATGTACTGAAAGTGCGGTAGTACAATCTAAAACTTTTTGTTGCAATTGTGGGGGCTTTCGACAACATATACATAAACATATAGCATTTTACATATAGCATTTTATCCGAAATATTGTTTATTACAAGTGCAGAAAATTATGGCAATGCCACTATATAATATAGGACAATATTGTTTTTTCTTTTTCTAAAGTAGTAAGCTATCGAGTTGCGAGACACATTAGATCATATTGAGCAGTGCAAAAAATAAATAGAAAATATTAGAATTTATAAAAGACAGTAATCATGGTAAGAAATTGTTTATAAATATACCTCATTCAATTTGATTTTTGGACCATCTAACATAATGTCGTGGTTTTTTTCTCGGACTCTCTTCATCAAAAAGACTCGTACGTTAACGATGGTTACCGTAAACAGGGTCCATTTATATTTTCCTTTTATGTGGAGTAGTTTCATTACTGCACTATATGCAAAGTTTAGTAAAATGAAAGAATTTGTATTTGGAAACTAAACGTATCGGCTTTAGAGAGCTATCACAAAAACTTAACATCCTTTACAAATCCTTTTTTAAAAATTATTTGATGTTTCATACAACAAATATAGTACAACCAAACTTTTTTTCAAACGAGCTAACGTTTTGTAACAACATAATCGAAAACCATTGCTGAGGATATGATTTCTGATTTCTCTAGTAATCCTACATTCACACAATTCATCATACCTTTTGATGAAACATAGGTGTACGAATAAGATTTGTAATCGTCAATAGTCGTCAAAGTAGAAAATAAAATGTAAGCCATGTCCCAAAAAATATTACATCAAATCGGTTAAAGATCATGATTATTGTCAGTATGTTCTTTAACAGTAATGGAATGATTCATTCTGAATGCTTAAAGAAGAAATCGACAGTCACTGAACAATATTAACTAAAAATTGTAAAGAGGATATGCGAAAGTGACTGTCGTAAAATACAAAAACTTTAGATTGATAACAATTGGTTATTGGTCACCCAATTCTGTCAAGTCTAAAAGTATAAAAAATATCATCAATCAACCACCATATTACTGGATATAACTTTATGGAACTTTTTTTATAATCAAAACTGAAATTACGATCACTTGGAACACGCTTTGGGCCCATCGATGCTACAGAGCAAATTCGCGGAAAAAACAAAAGATCATTCCAAAACTTGTCCATTAAAATTTATGAAATTATTGATTTGAAGCTTTTGTTAACTCATTAAGTTATTCAATTATACGCTGTAGATTAAATAATCATCTATAGAAGTTAAGAATTCAATTCAACTCAGACTGCAGATACTGTAGAAAAGAGAAAGAAATTGCATACCATGTGTTTGGGGAGTGCCCAGCACTGATGCACTAGCGGAAGAAACATCTCGGAGGGTATTTCATAGATCATAAGAATCTATACTGTCTTTCATCAAAGAAATCGGACTTGGAGAAACACTCTAATCAGACTAAGGGGCATTATAGGTCTTTTTATATAATAATAATAATTGGTCAACTTCGTTAAACTTTAACAGAAAATTAAAAAAAAACATTTAATCCTATTTTAAATTTAGTTCAAAATTTCGATTTTAGTTTTTATCTTCTTGCATAAAAAGTGTACTAATAGAAAGTTTTCTTAAGTTTTTAGTAAAAGTTTATTAAAGCTTACCAATTACACTATTGAAGTATAATAATAACTACCTAACTCATTGATAAACAAAAAGAAGATAACAGATTAATTAATTATTGCTGAACACTTTTTAAACACTCTGCCCGATGTTCCTTTATTTTACAAAGAGAATAACGCGTTATAAGCCTTTATAAAGATATCTAAAAATTGAATTTCTTCTAAGCCAAGCAATTTAACACAAGAAGATTTAACG
>NW_024032086.1:0-12019 GCF_002237135.1 Teleopsis dalmanni | reverse complement strand
AGTATTGATGTTCATATAAATACGCGCGCTTTAAACTTAACAGTAGCTACCCACAGCTTCCATTATATAAAGAAGGAAGCTCTTTGTCAGAACTTGAATCATATCCACATCAATGGGATAGGATGGGATGAAAACGGTGGCCTGTAGGATACCATTAAGCGATTTATCTTAACTTTTTTAACTAGCTCTTGTATATAGTATATATCAGTTGCAATAAAAACATTTCATTCAATTTTAACTGATTGTGCGCATTTTTTTAAAAATTTCTAGATAGAAATGTACTCTTAGTTTGGAAAAAGTTACATAATAGTTATATAATAAGTTACATAATAGTTACATAATAATTGTTTAATTAGTTTTTTTTCTATACATTATGCTGATAGCCTCTACAGGCATTTACTGTTAACTGCACTCAATCTAGAAGTATGCATACTTATCATACAAAGACAATACGAGGATTGACAATGATCCTTGTTAGTTTTATAACGTAATATAAACTTTTTATCGTTGTAATTTGTTTAAAAAAAAAATACATTCTACAATATATTAAAAAGAATGTCATCATTTCTACTTTATTTTTTCGCCTTAATATATTTATTAATAAAGTACCTTAATACTTTATATAGCGTATTAAGTATAGAGTATAAATAAATATTTAGAAACTGCAATATATGAGTGTACTCTTGAAATGTACTAAAATTACAGAAATAATTAAGTGGGCTAACCAAACATAATGCACACAAATTAAGTTAAAAATAGGTTATTTAATTAGTATAGAAAAAATTTATTAAATTAATTTGCATACAGTAAAATCTATTCATATGTGAATATTACACTTCAGGTTCGCAACCATCTCATTACTGCCTCGTAATATCGCAATATAGTTCACATAATCAAAGCGAACACTAGCTACGTATGTTCTTCTGTACATATGTGTGTGATATACATACACATGCTCCATATATATATATATTAACAAACATAACCTAGTAAATAATTATGAACTGTTGAAATATGAAAACGCTCGGTTATAGTTGACCTCATTTTTTTAGTTTAACAAGTTTTCATTTCCACTGTAGATTTTCTTTTTCTGCCTTATTTTATTTGCTTAATATTCTTGTTGTTTTTTTATATTTGCCTGTTTTGCTGGGCCTACAATTTTATACGAACGTATATAATATTTAAAAGTATTTGTTTTGTTTTTCACAAAAATATAAAATTTCTTTATTTACTTTTATTTAAAAGCACTTTACGTTTTTATTATATTTATTTTTTATTTATATTGTTTTATTTTACATTTATTTTAAAGAATCAAGCACAGCATAGAATCGCAACGCAACGCAACCAACTCACCCAGTTTTTCAACCCCACGACAATTTTATTTCTTTAACAAAATCAAAAAAAAAAATTTTTTAGCTCAGCTCGTCTGTCCATTAGTTACCCATTCATTTCGCATACTCAGCACAAGTCAACGTTTTCATTACAAGAAACAATTCAACATTTCATTTAATATTTCGTCCTTGTGCTTAAAAAACATAAAAAAAAATTTCTTGAAAGCCGAAAAAATCGATATAGCAATTAATCCAAAGTACCCACACCACACTATACCGCATCATAGTCATACACACAGTCATACCACAAGCGACAATCGTCGCACCACACCACATCATACCACCCCCAACACTGTATTTATTATAGCATGGAATTTTATGTTGTCATGGGGTTGGGTTTATTTATTTATTTATTTTTTTTTGTCCTTATTACTGGGTTGGGCTTTAAGGGTAGATATTCTGAAGCAAATAAAAGGAAATATTCAAATAAAATTGTGAAAATAAGCTTTAATAATCGTGAGACTTTTATTTTTATGGTAATATATATACATATATAGCATAGGTTTATAGAAATAAATGGGTGTAGTTGAAGGTATGAAGCAAAACTAAAACTCTTCATTGAAGTTATGGCCAATATATGAAAGAGTGAAATTGTTGACTTGAATCCATTTAAGCATTACATTTTATTAAAAAAAAAAATCTGTTATGGATAACGTTGAGATCAGTGGATAAACCGGGAGTTTAAAATCCATTTAAATATTATTTGATATTTAAAAAAACAACAGTTTCACTACGTTAAGCGTAATGGTAAAAAGGTTTCAGATTGCTTCCAAAAAAGAAAACGATAAACTAGTTTATAGGGAATACAAATTTATTACAAAATACAATAAAAAAATTAAATAACATATGGTATGTACGATATGTCGAAGTTTTTTTGTTTTTGTAATGGTCCAAAATTTTAAAACTTTTTCATATCGAGGAAACCAATCAACAAAAAATAATAATATTCGACTAAAAATTGAGTAAATTAAGATCATTATATCTTCAAAGCATGTTATTAGAGTCAATACTATCTAATCATCACATATTTTTCAATTTTTACAGTTTTAAAATTTTTTTGTAATATATCTCATTCTTCATAATCCTAGACAGGCAAGTTTTGAATCAACTTTGTACCTTAAGAGTTTCATGTAAATGCTAATATACTGCATATAGACTCGTCTAATTTAGTAATCGTCACATCTTTTTTTGACTTATTGTCCTAAAAAACCAATATGAGTCTCTCAGTCATATATAATTTAAATACTTCTGAGGAAAAACAGGCTTTTGAGCTATAACTGAAAAGTCTTTACGAATGCATTAAAAATATATATGATCGTACGACCAATTACATACGCCACACTTTTCTTTCTTCAACTTAGCGCTTAGCAGTGTTATTTCTAGTACCATCACCAATTAGAAGGGAATAATATTTTTTTATATCTGTCATAACTCAAAAATTTTAATTAATTTAAATTTAAAGATCTGAGGTCAATTATAGCTTAGCCTGATGAAAAAATAAACAATAATCCAGTCAAGGCTTAACCTCACAGTTAATAGAGAATAAAAGTGCTGAAGTGCACTGACTCTACTATCCTAAACCTTACAATTACTTATGAAAAGTTTGTATACACAATTATTGAGGTACTAATATAAATATAATATAAATGAAGTTTTTTACTGTTGTAATAACTATTAAACGCAAAGTATATTAAACTCAACCGAATTTTATACTCTTAGAACTATAACTGGACATAACAAAATCGTGTATGTGGTCATATACATAAAATGTAAACGCAAGGATAAACAAAATATAAAGGAGAGAATGAAAAGATGTAGTAGACGACTTAAAAGTCGGCATATTTGCTAGATATATCTAATTTCGTAAAAACTAATAATAATGTATATACTAAATATTAAATACTGTAATAAAAGTGTAAATACTGAATTATTAATAAATTAATAATAAATAATTCAATAAGTTTTTTGTTAAAGAAAATATATTTAAACAAAACTAATAGCAAGAACAAAACTTAATACTTATAAAGATTGAAATTTTTGAACAAAACAATATAAATTATATGAATACCATGATAACTCATATGATAAAAATAAAGACAAAAAGAAATTTGAAGTATTTATTAACTTTAATAGAGTAAACCCATCTAAACCTTAAAAACAATATGAATTTAAACCAATTTTGACTTTTAATGGTATATAATTTTTGTCAGATCGATGGATCTGCTGTCTTTTGCTTATCTTTGACCACTTTAACAAGTTCTTGTAAAATTATTTCTGATGTTAAATGATATTTTCAAAAGTTTTCGTGTTTTTTAGTACTATTAACTGAGACAGAAAATACCATTTCTTCATTGTAACCCAAAACAATTTGTTGTGATATATCTGCAGTTTTAATTACTGCAAAGTACAGAGTTGTAAAAACTATTGCTTTAGTAATAGTAAATAAAGCACTCAGTCAGATTTTATATAAGTATAATATATTAAAATGTAAGTCATACATCATTTACGTGTGAATTGCTGAATAGTCAAATTTAAATTGAAATAAACTTAAATGTTCTCGTATAGAGACATTAATGATAAATTCATGCATTCGTGCTTAAAGTCACGTATAAAGAGGTATACCATTCATAGTCATATAACGATCCAAATAAAAGTTAGCGTTCAATATTAGAAGAACTAAGTAAATTTACAAAAATTTTCCATCCACTAAAAATTTCTTTGTAAACATTAAGACTTTGAAAGAGCAATGCGAACACCATAAACTCTACAACACCAAACAATAAAATCCTCAGAAAAAAAACAAAAAAAAAATGCAGACAATGCAGACAGAGTGACGAACGGATCTATATAAAATGCAAACAATATAAAATCCGACATATATACAAAAACACACTTTATTTGGCAATATGTACAATGTTGCCAATTTTCATCCGCAGTAATAAAAATTCTAGGAGTATTAGCAGGCATGCAGCAACATCAGCATCAACAGAAGAAGAACGAAACAAAATAAAAATGAAATGAAACACTCTCCTGCCTTCGTGATATTACTTATTATCCTTTGAACGTGCACAAAAACTAATGCAACACACAATCCAAGTCCATCCATTAAAGCATAGAGCATAGCGCGCAAGAAAACCTGCTACATTAAAGCAAGCAGCAGCCACACAACTCGGCACGTTGACGCTTGTTACATAGGAAAGAACAACAACAACAAAATATTATAAAAGAGTTTTACATAAAATAGGGAAGAAAAAAGAAAACGAAACAAGTATTTCCGGGTTGTAATAGAATATTGTACGTAAGTATGTATGTATGTATGTGTGTATGTAAAAAGAAGTGCTATTCTGCATTATAGCACAGAACTCAGAACGAACGCATACCGACAAAATTATATAACAATAATAACAGTTGGTGTAAAGGCACTTTAGACATCAATGGGTGGAGTTGGGTAGGAAATGTGTGCGAATTTACAATGCTGGAATATTTACGTTCAGAGAAGACAATAGAAACGAACGTTTAATTTTATTATTTTTCTCTGTTTTTTTTTCCTTTTAAAATGTTGCAAATGTAAATTGAAAATAAAATTTCTTACATTAATTTTAAGAGTACATACAACCAAATTAAGAAACATAATTTAAAGGGCACGTAGCAAGGATACTTCATATTATGATATCTAAAATAAAACTTAGTTTAAATAAAAAATGAGTTTGAAAGATTAAAGAATAATATATTTATTTTGCATTAGAATGTATTCAAAATGAAAAATGAATAATAACAAAGACTATAACAAAACAAAATTATATAAAAGAATATAATATTTTATTAAATAAATTTTCTTATAAAGCGAATAAAATTTTTTTGTTGTTAATATGAAGATTTCAGCTTTAATACATATAAATGCATCTATCTATTAAATGATAGATTACACACAATGTGGTTTATCAAAATAAATGTAAAGGTGACGGATCCAACATATGCAACCAAGTATATGTTGGTACAACAAAAAACAAGGTAAAGACGC
Source organism: Teleopsis dalmanni (assembly GCF_002237135.1). Lineage (NCBI taxonomy): Eukaryota > Metazoa > Arthropoda > Insecta > Diptera > Diopsidae > Teleopsis > Teleopsis dalmanni. The sequence goes on along the minus strand of NW_024032086.1, from coordinate 6,607 downwards.
GTATAGCCGGAGATAAACACAGTGTAAAATATAAAAATAATATTGAGTCAAAAACGGCACTGGCATCACACTGTGTTACATCAAAACATGAACATCCTCCAAACTTCTAGTGACACCGGACTCAACTTTAAAACTGACATACAACACTGTGCTCAGGTGATCTTCAACAAATCCGGAGGAGAATAAATATATCTTTTCTATATATGTTATTTTTATATATATTGTCATAGTATTGTATAATTATTTTCTATATACATATATAAAATTTATGTTTCGATGTTAATGTATTTTATTATTGTTTTTTTGTGATATGTACTAAACTATGTAAAAAACAAAATTATTTTTTGGTCATTAAAACTATAAATTAATAAATGAATTACGATTGCAAGCAAAGGCTTAAATTAATCGTACCCAAATAAAAAATTTGTACGATGTGAAAATGCTATGATTTAGAAACAAAGACATTATCTGTTGCGCCAATGATAGATGGTAATAGATAGTCTAAAACTAAAATAAAATATCACTACATCCATATCCAAATTCTGTACTGATATCATGGCGAAATATAAGATAAAAAATATATTAAAAGTATCACAAGAACTGCGGTTGAAGTATCTGTCAGAGACTGGTAATATCAAGAAATAAAAGTAGTTCGAAATATTTTTAAATTTTTATATTTAATTTTTCAAAATTAGAAAACGATTATGGAATCAACAATAATTAATGCTACTTTAAAAAAACACTTCGCAATTGAGTAAATTAATATCATTTGCGAAATTAGTACAAGATTTATTCTGAAAAATAAATGTAATAACATAAAGTTTGCATTTAACTAGAATCCTTTTTTACTAGAATCCTTTTTATATGAATTTTTGTGTAATTCAAATTTTAAAAAACTTTCGAAAATATTAAACTTACAGTTATTGCTCAGCCAATTTATGTTATATGAGTTAAAATATTAAACATTTTTAAAACATTCTCAATTAAATTGTGTTTCTTTGTCCCCTTTGAGATGTCTTTGTAAGCAGATAGGCAATCTAATAAAAAATAATTTAAACACAAATTAATGAAAATTATATAAAACCAAATAATATTAAGTAAATTAAAATAAACTCCTTAAAAAATAAATAAAATTTATTATATATTAATAAAGAATTGGTTTAATAGGTGCGCTGAGGACCTCATATCTTTCATTTTATTATTTTAAATCTAGGATTTAATTAATTTTTTTTTATACATTTTTATCCCGTTATCTCAAGAATGAACAAACGAATACAATTTTTGTCTTTTGCTATTTAAACTTAAGATTTCAAATAATAAATATATGTAAAAATTTTAATATAAAATATTTAATTATGTTGTGTTTCTTTATCACATGTCAAAATCCGTAAGGTGTACGCAGACTTTATTGGCTATGTGTATGTATAGTTAAAAGTGTTGTCTTTTTACCTTTCTTATTTAAATATAAAATTAATAATAAACAAAATAATATAGTTAAAAACAAAAATATTGTTAGTTCAAAGGACAATTACAAATTAAATTGTTTCATAAAAAATATTTGTTCGTCTTTAGCGCATAATGTTAAACTTAAAGTTTTTAAAATAAGGTACATGGATGTTACAATGTTTGACTATGGACCACGTTCAGGTTAATTAATAAAGACAGTCTAAATAGCATTTGTAAGATTACATAGTAGATACTAATAACTTCTATTTAAATTTTTTTAATAATTTTACTTTCAATCTGTTTTAAGAACAACAAATAAATTTTTTGATGGAAGACAATCAATAGATGGACTCCATTTTATCTTTACTTAGTAATTATAATATCTGAAACTTATTAAATCTATTTGCGATTAAATCGACTATTTTCTAGAAAACTTACAGCTGACTCATGAGATGTCTATATATCATTTCTTCAACTTCATTAAGACAAGATAAGTTGTTAAACTTCAATAGCTATTTGTTGTTTGCAGCTACATTGTTTTTATGAAAATATGAGTATGCTTCGTACTCACAGACTTTACAGTATTCTACTTATTTAAATATACAGAACAATATAACAGTTTTAACAATTGTGTGACAAAAAATATTTTCAATAAATGGTTAAGTGGTCTACGAGTATATATATATATCTAACATCTAGGCAATAAATTATATATAAATTGGATGCAATAACTTTTGTTCATAACACTTCGTGATCTAATAAATATATACCTAGTACAGGGCTGTCCAAAGCACGGCTCACGTCTAATGTCTGTGCGGCCCGCGATGTTTTTAATCTACTATAATTACGCAAAATTTCTCTTAGTGTATTGGTAAAACCATATTATTTTATTTTTATGGTATACCAAATAAATGAATTTAAATTGATAAATTAATAAAACTAAATTTAATATTATAACGTATTTTTATTGTTGTCGAAACAATTGTGGACTTGTTTCTGCAGCCCCCCAATCTATACAGTGATTTGTATTGGCCTGCGATCACATCTGGTTTGGACATGGTACATCACCAAACAAACATATCTAATCATCTCATTAATTCTTGACTTATTCATTTTATTCTTCAGAAACAGATTGTTAAAGTTATAAAAAAGGGGATGATGATACAACTAATTCGTTTTATATTTAAAGAAATTATCCTAATTTTGTTTCAATTTGATCCTTATAAAACTATTGGATTAGAACACGCATAAAGTATAATGATCAAGAATTATAGAGCTTTATTTAAGCAATGTTGCATAAACAGTTAAAGTTTATTTTACCAATGGATATCTAACAAATAAATAGATTAACATTAACATTTCTATTTTAATATATTATTAAGATGAATTTTGTATGAAATTTACTAATGATGGTGTGAAGGAATTTTTTATCATTTATATCTTTCTATGAAAATGAAATATATTATATTTATTGCAGACACGGATAAAAAAGGATAAAAAGCTGACGATTGTTTGGAAATGATATTTGGGACCGGTGTATACCTTTTACAATTACAAATAACATAATAATATAAATAATATTGGAAAATTAATGATAATTTGAAGTATTGAAAGTCAAATTTTTTAAAATTACCAAAAATGAAGTAATTAAATAAACAAAGTGATGAACACAATATAATATGTAATTAAAAATTGAGAAAATTCAGTTTTAAGTTCAAAATCAAAAAACCAAAATTGAGGGTTGTATATTTTTTCTTTTTCCAATGTAAAATATAATAAAAACAAAAACAAAATAAGGTGACACATACTTCTAATGCAGTTGGTCGAATTCATCCAAATATACTGTTAATCTATATTGTCATAAATTCAATTTATTGAGAATGCTAAATTTGACAAAGCATAAATATAAATTTTATAATATTCATTTTATGTTATTTATTTTGAATGAAACGAATTGCACAGGGTAAAAATGCCATATTTTGGGAAAAAAATGTTTTCTGTGAATATTAAAGAATAAAATTCTTTATTTAAAGAATTAAGTTTTTAGAAATTAATGGTACATTGAAGTGGTGTTACACATTCAAGTATTTTTTATGTAAAAGTCGATACTCAATAATATTTTTATTGATTTAACCTTTATTTTGTTTACTTTTTTTGTAATTTTGCTTGCATCTGCTTGTATTTTAAGTACTTTTGTTGAATTACTTGCCATAGAAAAAGAAATTGCTGCACAAACATGAAAAATGGTCGCATACCTCCTATTATTGTCTGGATAAGTAGAAGACAATAAAAATATTATATACAATTTTATGCTATCTTTGAAAATTAAATACCACAAAAGAAAATATAAAGAAGAATTGTAGTAACAACGAATGGCAGCTAACAAGCTAAGTTGCCTTAGATAAAATTAAATAAAGCAATTGGAAAACCAGAAAAATATTGAAAAATCAATTTTCTGTTTTGTATTTAATATTTTATCTTTTTCTGAGTATTGCAATATTGTGTGACAAGGAAAAAATTCACTTTGTTTGATATACTCGCATAGTAAAAAAAAAAAGAATGAGTATAAAACACTCAAGCTACATTAGTGTGAACGCAATTTCTTATAATTGCAGCAGACGCAAAGGAAGAAGTGATACCTTTTTAAATGTAGAACTACATATTAAGCGATAGATATAATATTTAAAAGATATCTGTGGCTTTTTTTATATTTATATATCATAAATTATAATAACACAATTTCTGTCTAAACTGATATATATACCCTGTTAAAAAGAACTGCAGATTTTTACGTTACATATTGCTAGCATATTTTAAATAAAAAACAGAATTTATAGTTAATACAGATAAGATAATTAAAAATTAAGGCCAATCTTCACAATTTAAAAATAGTAGTATTGAGTTGAACTAGTTGCGTAAAATATTCTATAAATTACCTGGACTACAAATTTCTAAAAATATTTAAAACATAAAAATTCAATTTCTTGCCATGATTGAAATTTATTTTAGGAACAATTTCTTGAAACTTTGAGATAAATATATTTATATCGAAACAGTAATCGTTATGAAGAAATATTTTCAATTTTAAATCCTTGCCTTTAAATTTAAAAATAAAATTTATTATTTAGAGAAACCTTTTATAACTACTATCAATTTTTCACAATTACTAAGCTTTTTTTTTCAAAAGTTTAATTATTGAATAGGGTTTATTACATCACCTACAGTTTCTAGATTGTACTAACAAACTCATTCTGTTTTGCCACAGACAGACATACCAAAAACTGTTGAACTTGAACTAAATACATAGAAAGTCAAACTTATTTAGAGTAATTATGGAACGATTCTAAGTTCTTGTATTGAAGATAAGGCTCTTGATAAGCAAAAGCTTTACCACTAAAGCAATTGCATCATGCTTAAAAAAGAAGCAAGTTGGTTTATTCAAAAGATTTATTATTCAAAATATCAGCTGAAACATATTTTAAAATAACTCCCGCTTAACGAAAAACAAAACTAAGTATGTACCTATTTTTATTTCAAATAGCAACTTAATTCTCTAAGACGAATACCTATATAAAATTTATAAAATAAAATGGCATCGTAAATTAAATCAAAACACGACATATCAAAGATTTATCCTGAAATCCGAAAGACAACTATAACTTGATGAATATAAAAAAATATATTCTCAGCACGGTACACATTGAATTTAAAAGAATAATTTTGTGATATTCATATTAGTGAAATAATTAGATATTCGTTTTATTTTACGATTACAAACCTTTGGATTTCTTGGATTAGAATATGTGTGAATGTAGTTTTATGAAAATGTATAATACCAATATTCGGATAATCCACATTATTCGAACTGTTTGCTTACTTATATCCAGATATTCAGATTATTTGAAAAATTTAAATACGAACAGGACTTTTATAAAGTTACTAATTGTTACTATTATTGGAATATTAAAAAAGTAGACCCAACAAATGTGGGTTTTTAAATATTTAAAATTTTTATATATAATATAGGTTTTAGTATACAAAATATTTATAAATGATTCAATAACTTTAGAGAAACTCTAAAATTACGTACGTTAATGTGGAATTTTCGTGAATAATTAAAATATAATTTCTATAATGTAGAATAAAATAATTCAGTATTTCCAGTAGTTCATATATAATGCATTATTGCATTTATATTGACTATAAGGTAGAAACTAAAATTCCATGATTAAAAAAAATTCTGATCTTAAATAATAAATTCTCTTTAAAATTATTATCCACGTATCCAGTAAATTAAAATATCTTAATATATTACATTAAAAAACCATCTATTAAAATGGATTTTTTATTATTTAAGAAATTTTTAAATTTATGCAGATTACTTGCTTTATTTATTAATAAATTTTATAGTTGATTATAAGTAGTAAGTACACAACAACTTAATATACGTAATATTTACAACTTTTTTAAAGTTGTATAAAATTACTTGGAAATTTCAAAGTTTTTTTCAATCAGATTATGAAACTTTCTAGTCTTAAACACGTAATGCAACAATGAATAATAAATGCATTAATTCTAATATGTACAAGTATTCGCAATCCACTTGCCTATGAATAATACAGACACGATTTATATACGACGTATGTGGAGGCAAATTAAATATAGCAATTTGTAATAAATAAAGAAAAAAAAACAGGTAACTAACCTCAGACGTTAATTGCTTACCAGACTTATAAATTGAGTTTGATAAAGGTCATTGAACAGTATTTTTAGTCAGAGAAAATATAAATATGTGTAGATTTATACTATTCTATGTATACAGATATTTATGTATATTCACAAATGAATTATAATATAACAACAAAGAAAATTACTTAACTACACACACCTAAAATATCTCATTTATGGCTTTATTAAAAATTCAGAGTTTGTTTTGAAACTCAAATGTATTGTCTATTTACAAAATTTTATGCTAATATAAGTGCAAGTGGAATATACCCGCATACGAGAAATAAGGCAACCACGCAATACATTACTCCAAAGATACTTTTGTAGATAAATACGAATATGGACGTGTAAGTGATATAAAATAAAATTTTTTGGTATATTTTCAACAAATTCAAATTAAAATCCCAAATAAAACTAGATATTTTATGTTTTT
>NW_024032085.1:0-12027 GCF_002237135.1 Teleopsis dalmanni | reverse complement strand
CATCTTCAAGAGATGCCAAGTATTTCGCCAACGTTTGCTAAGAAACTGGAATAAAAAGGTAAATAAATGAATTATTAACAAAACAAAACAAAAAACACAACAAAACGTGAAACAAGAAACGAGAATCGAGAAGAGTAAGAAAAAAAAAATGCGAACATAAAACACTCTCTGAGTAAATGCCAACAACAAAAAAATACCTCAAGACACAAACCAGAAAAGCCTCAAATAGCGGTGAGCAGGCAGACAAGTCATTTACACCGCACATTCCGGGCCGAAAAAGAAAACAATTATATGCCAACAAAAGAAAAAAAAATAAAAAAAAATAAAAAAAAATAAAACGAATAAAAACGGAAAAAGAAGAAACCAAAGAAAGGAGTCGTTGGCAGATTTTCGTACAGGTTGAGTTTATTATTGGGTGTCAATATTTGTGGCGTTGGTGGCATATTAGATACATAATATAATAGCAGTATACTCATATATGTAGTCTAGGTATATACGAAAATTTCAGAGCAGCCCATGTATTTGCGGCTTACATTTGTGGCTAAAGACAACCCATTTAAATTTTTTTCATTTATTTATTTTTTTTTTCTTATTTTCTTAGTTAAGAAAATTTGTAGTGCGTTTGCCTGTATTCAAATGAGTTCCCAGCAGTTGAAGAGCAGTCGACAAATATTTAAGCTTTCCTCTAAAGCAGCTCCTCGTTGCTCGTATGGTTGCAATTAAAAAAAAAAACTTTTCACATATGTGCAACAAAATATACACCCACTTATATATGAAAAAAAAAAAAGAAATCACTTATATACAAGTAAAAACAAAAAAATCTGAGTACTTTAAGAATCACACACATGTCCTTAATTTCATTCCATGATTTTTTCACATATTTTTTTTCTTTTACGTTAAGTAGAAACCTCTTGTATAAGTAGGAATCTCATTAGGGCGGAGTCTTTAAACCTATTTTCAATTCTACACTTACTCGAAATTGTAGTGTGAACCAACCCCACTCCACATTCGGTGGTGCGACTAACCCAAATAAAAAGGGTGTGTATGCGTATTTGTGGTTGAATTACAAAACCGCAAGAATTATTACTCACTGCGGTTTAGAAGTGTGTCAACTCAATGGCCAATAAGATTTTGCGGCAAAAGAAATTTTTCCGACACAAAATGGCGTTAAGTAGTCATAAGGATATCAATTATTGGAATACTAAGGATATTCGTGAAAACAAGATTTTAAAGTAAATCTGATCTAATTTTCACTTCTGAGAGCCAGTACTGATAGTAATTTAGTATATGATCAATAAAATTTTATTTAATCTTATAAAACAATGAAGTATCAAATATTGATCGAATATCTTAGAGTATATGGAAGCAGAATTTTAAAACAGTAACGTGCAATCTGCTGTTGAAGACAGATGCATTATTTAAAATGTATTAAGATTATCAACCAATATCTTGTTTATTAATAGAATCTTTTATTAGAACCCTATAAATAAGCCCTATATTCTCCCATAGTGAATGAAATTAGCGCAGTATTGAAAAACAAAGACTATATCTTACACGCCTTACAAACATTCTTATTAAAAAATATATATTTTAAGTTTTGATCAAAAGTTTTTTGAAACGGGCTTTTTTAACCGATTGTAGTACCTTCCTGAAACCATATATAATGCATTCTTATTATTTACCTTTTTTGGTCGTTATTCGTACTTACAATGGCCATATATGTATGCTCACACACTATAAACAAATGATATGAAATTATTATTTATGAAGTTTGATTAATTGTATTAATAAGTTGGTCAAATATAGATTTCCGATATGAACTTCCTGAAACCATATATCATACTATCATTTTATTTTTTTTATTGGTCTATCCTTGGTACTGCAGTAGCGTACATAGCATATATGCGTACACCGTAAACAAATGATATCAATTTAATATATTAAAAGTAAAATAGATATTTTGATTGCCTTGTATAATAGATAAAAGTATAGATACTTGTATAATAGTATATAATAGATAAAAGATAAAGAACCCAATACCGAAAGATAGAAATACAACACACTTGATAACAGAAATTCGTCTAGATATCAGGTGCAGTAATGACAATAGAATAAAATAGAATAGATAGGGTATCGGCTCCTAACGGAGTGGAGCACCGCGACCATAATTGATCTATTGTGATGCTACAGATTCTAACCGAACAGAAGAAAATCTGGTCTTCGAATGAAGCCAAAATGTCAGTCGTTGAGGACCTCCTAATGTCAGAAGGATGATAATAGAAACAATAGTAAAAATTTTATTATTTCATGGAAATAGTCGACTATAATAACAGAAGTAGTAATGGGAGTAGAAATATTATTTTTAAATGAGAAATATCACACATTAATGGTAAGATAAATTTAAGTAGAAATTATGAAATTAGTAGCTGATGTTAACCGTAGTAGTAATGGAAATAGTAATAATATTAGAAAATTAAAATTTCCAACCAAATAGTAGTAAAAACTTCAGTAGCAAGTATAAAATTAGTAGTAGAAAGTAGCTGGTGTAGTAAGGCGAGCATAAAAACTTGTTAAAAATATTTTGAAAATTGAAAAGCCGTGGGTAATACATACTAGAGTATTACTAAAGTACTAGAGTAAAGTAAAGTAGAGTAAAGTACTATATTAGCACTAATATTTAAATGAAAATAAACTAATTTGGTAATATAGAGACGAGAGATCATAGAAAATAGATTTTTTAGCCAGTAATTAATATAGGTTTGGTTATTATAGTAATCGTAGAGAAACATTTATTCAAAACTTTTTAAAACTTTAATGAATCCCTGTATGATTTTCAAAAAACAGTCTAGTATGTTAAATACTTAAAAACTACGTTCAGTGGGATTTCTTCTTTTCAACAATTATGTTGAGAACTTCTCGGTACAATAAAATGTTCCGATTTGAAATTGTAATATTTATATTATCTAACATACTCCAGAATAATATAAATAAATAATTTTTAAATGTAAATTAAAATATTTTTAATTGGTAAATTAGGCCTCATGATTTTTACTAACTCTTAACAGTTTCGTGACAATTTCACCATTCCTAATTACATACATATAATATATTTATATTATTAAATATTTAATTTTGTTATTAAAATTTTCTTTTACAAAATTTTAAGCCAAACCTGACTTTTCAACATTTAATCGTATTTAAAGGTAATATTATATATCTTAAAAAACTTTCTATCTTTAACAGTGAAAAATATGACTTCCTAACTTCTCACTTCTCTTTAATTATACAAAATTTCACCAAAAAAAAAAATTAATAAATTAAATTCCATATTTCAGTATCCTACGCACCCTATATTATTTTTGTCTGTCCACAGAAACTCATTGTGGCTACACGCGAATGGTCTCCCACTGACAACGATTCGTGGTCCACCAAAATATGCTAAATGTAGGAGTAGGATAACTTACTTTCCTTAAACATAATATATATTATATACAGCAGTACAAATACACTCATGTTTTTTGGGCAGAATGAAAAAAAATATGTACTTCAAGTTTCACTCAACGCAAAAATGCCTCAGAACAATCTTAAGTAAATAAGGCAAAGGACACTTCCAATAGCTGCCAAACGCCACCCAAGAAAATGCTCTTTCTCAGCTACACACCGTAAAGACACAAGTTGGTCGTGAAGGAAAAAATGCACTCATAAAAATTTCTCCTTTAACCTGGAAGAAGAGGTATGAATTTTTTTTATTTTTATATCTCAATTCTGATGGTTTTTATTACTATGGAAATTTTTTTCATCATCACATTTATATTTGATGCCAACCAGATTGTATCGTTGGTAAGTAGTGCGGTTTCTTTAACTTTAAATGATTTTAGAACACGTAAATAAAGTATTTTTAGTGATTTATTTAATAAGAAATCTTTACAAAAACAATATTATTATAATTCCACTCCTTTTTAAATATATTTTTTCGATAGCAGTTGATCATTTTCCTAATTTACTATATTCTAATGGGTCTATCGTAATGTTATTGTTACTTATGTGTCGATAACTAAGACCTATGCCTGATACTCGTTGTAATACCGTTGGGAAAATTTTACCTCATTATCTTAACTATCTCTGATAAATCATCTGGTTTTAATGACAAGCATTATAAGTTTTGTTAAGCCAACCGAATTTACTTTTATCTATTTTCAAAAAAAAAGTATTTTAAAAAGTTTATTATTTGTGTCGAAAAAACCTCTTAGTTACAAAATAAATATTGTTTATTGTATTGTATAATATTGTAAGATTTGTTTTATTCCAACCGCTCGTCCAAACAATTTTTAGAGACGCCTTTGCTGGGTACACTCAGATCTGCACTACTTCATATCAAACCTAGAAGAGTTCTGCACTCTCATTATATATTATAAATAAGTCTTCCATATCAATCAACTGAAGTAAATAACTCATTTAAATTAGAGACCTTTATTCTAAAGGATTTATTAATATACTTAGCATTACTATCCCTTTTAAGCCTTCTTTAAATATTTTTATTGTACTAAGCAAACGAACACATACTGAGATAAGTTGATAATATACTGCTTTCAACTTTATTTTGGTATCAGTGAAAATATTCCCTAAGCGAATGTAAGATATTCTACAATAATTGGCTCTTTATAGTTACAACCCGTTATTCTGCAACTCATTTGTCTCCTAACAATGAAGTGTATGTACTGATAAAAAATTTTTTAGGATAGACATGATATAAAAAATAGTACTTTCTCTTTCATTACTATACAGCAAGCTACAAGCTAAAGAATTCATGCCGAATCAATCAAAAGCCAGCACTAAGGAACTATTAAGGCATCCGACTTGTTACAGGGTTTCTCACTAGACATTGCGGAGTCAAAGAACGTTTATCGAATGTAGGTGTTACAAGGAACGATAACTGAAGACTTTATCACGAAGAAGAGGAAACAGCAGAACACATTCTGTGTCATCAGACTCAGACTTTAGTACTTATCAACTGTCTATTCACTTACCTATAACGAAATTAGGCAACAATTCTCCAAAGGACATAATGGTATTTTTAACTGCTACGCATCTATGGAACTGAAGTGGATTTGTCACAATAATCCTCAAAGGATGCAGTGACATGATAACATACGTTCCACCGCTTTCAAAATCTAATCTAATATAGTCTTCAGTGTATTACCTATCAGCTCAAAATCCATAAACAATTCCACGCACTATGGATAAAACAGTTTAAAATAAAATAATACACAAAAATATTTTGGAAAAATTAGATTGAATTTTTCCCCAGAAGCCATTTAGATATACAATTTTAAATAACAGACAGCACCACTCCTTCACAAATTGCTCCGAAAAGAAAAAAAATCACACTCGTGATACAAAAAACATTGGAGGAAAGTTGACAAAGGTTTTGACACAAATTCGCGTAGTTTTGATACTTTTCACTGATATGTACACTCATATACATTTATGGCTCCACACTACCCCAGCGGATGGTACGGTTGACTTTCGAGTATTAAATAAGTGACAAATGACGTGTATGTGACATAAATTATAAGTTACTTGGATATAAAAATAATACACACAAGCATTTACCTCCGCTTCCGACCCACACGGCAAAGATTGTGGAATAAAAAGTAACAATGGGGTCTCACCTGTAATTCAGATACCATATACACAATTTATTATTTTTTATTGTAGACTAACTTTTCATGTTAAGTATGTGCACTCAGTTCCCTCATTCCTCATTCATCAGTCCTCGGTGCTCAGTGCTCAGTCCTCACAAAGTTACTACTCTTCATACTCGCAACTCGACTCGACTGTACAAGTATTGTTTGCTTTGTAAATATCCCCGTACACGACTCGGAGGTTACCCTTTTGTCATTGTTGCTGAGGTTGACAAATGTGTCAGAATGCAAATCCGCAACAATTAAAAGAAAAATCAACAAAGGGAAAAAGGACATTAAAAAATCAGTAAATAAACATGAAATTTGTAAGAATTAAAAAAATATAAAAAAAAACTCATATATCAAAAGTAAGTAGACGTTTTTCTAGAACTGCAACTGTTACCATTTACCAAGGAGAAGCATTTCCTTGTTGGGCTCGCATTACTCTCGTTTCTGTTTTCGATGAAGAATGGAATAGAATACTCAACATTATCCTTGGGCTACGTCTTTTGTTGTGCAATTGTTTCTTGTCTAACAAGCAATTTGCACTGCTAGTGTGATGCAATGGAACCAAAAAAGTTGCCTTAGGTCAACAATTCTGCCCACTTAACAATGCGTGTTTTTAGGTTATGTTTTAATTGCCCATAAAACGTAACGAACGGAGAAGTGCTATTATGGAGGAAAAAATTTAGAATTGGTTCAAAAATTTTCAAATATAAATGGGCGAACTTATAGTTTTGACAATTCTATTTTGCTTAATTAATTAATTAATATAAGTACAAACTTTAAAATTAATACTAAATATTTAAATATAGTAAAAACATTGATTACACAAAAATATGGTATTACTGATTAATTTTGACCAAATATTACTTGTCAAATAACTAGATGAAATCGATATTCACACGACATTTTCTATAATTTAATCAACAAACAACAAACAGCATCTTGGGAGAAATGTTCCCCCTAGAAATACATATATTTTCTTAAAATCAAATTGATATTGAGGAAAATAGCACCTTATTCTCTGCCTATGCTTAAAGAATAGTATTGGCATTATCTTTGGTATATATAGATAATGGCCACCATAAATGAGACTGATAAGTTGTAGGTATACGATAGCGACGCTTTGCGCGGTTATACGGCCGGTCTAGGGTAACACAAATGCAGGGGCACTCGATCAAGTTCAAAAAATAGTTGTCCATTAAATATTTTCATTTCCAATCGCATTAAAACTATGAAGCTTAGTCAATAGTTTTCTATTTACTTCGGATATCGCTAAGATACGAAGTTGTGAGATACATTAGATTGTATGGCATTGTTCTAATCAGTATACAATAACTAACTGAGCTGATATAAAGTAGTTTTTATAGCTTATAGTTTTATAATTTCAATTCGTTTTTCATTCTTTACCATTATCTCTTTTAGTTTTTTATATAGGTCCCGATAGTAGACAAACTGTATCGTATTAATCTTAGAGCGTTGGTAGCACTAAAACCGGAACTGTTGGTATATATGTGTCTTTGATTATAAGATCTTTGATTATAATTTTTAACTTATATGATTTTGGTGTGTAGTTCTTTTCCTGATTGATTTTAATGGTTTTCAAATTCAACCGAATATAATGTCACAGTACCAGATGTTCAGTTTTATCAGTACAAAATAAAGTTCTAATTTATAATCAAGTTCTAAAACCTAAATGTACGGCATATCATTATGGGGAGGAACCCATAAAAACATTGTAAAGATTATCATTACTTTTACTTTTAACAGAAACTGTTAAGACACTTAGGAAATGTGTCCAAGTATATATACAGTACAGACCTACAAAACATCAGTGAGACCTCGAAAACGTCATAAAACCGATTATTGTAGCTCATGAAACTAAACTAACCTAATGTATAAATGAAGTTTTTCTGCAACTTATCAAAACAACCAATTAATACCCAATGCACTATCAATCTACAGGCTGACTGGCTGTAATCAACTACTGTAGTCAGCTACTGTAGTCAGCTACTGTAGTCAGCTACTGTAGTCAGCTACTGTAGTCAGCTACTGTAGTCAGCTACTGTAGTCAGCTACTGTAGTCAGCTACTGTAATCAGCTACTGTAATCAGCTACTGTAGTTAGCTACTGTAACCAGCTACTGTAGTCAGCTAATGTAATCAGCAACTGTAATCAGCTACTGTAATCAGCTACTGTAGTTAGCTACTGTAGTCAGCTACTCTATTAAGCATACATCAGCGGTTTCAACAGTTCTGTTTTGTTAAGAGAACTTTCCGTTTAAAAGAATGTACTTTGTATGAAAAATAAAAGCCGGGAATGACAACAGTACTAGGTAAAGTAGTAGTAGATCAATTACCATCAACGGCAGAAGTGTGTAAGTGAAACCAGTAACTTTATATATCAGTAAGAGTACTGATTAGAATTAGTCATATGTGGGTCTCTAATTGCACGAGAGGATTCAATATATCAACCATGAACTTATTTACTTTATTAATCCTTGATATTAATAATTAGAATTAAAATTTCAATTGCCATTCTGAAACATATGGAATTAATGTAAAGTCCTTAATGTACTCCAATTCGACTGCATTACCAATAACAAACCGACTACGAGTACAACGCAGTAAAGAGCAAAAAACATCCTTACATCCATCCTTGTTTGGATTGCTCACACGGGAGCTGTAACCGCTTTTTATGGTTTGTTTTCATTGATCAATTTTTTTTTTTGGTAATACAAAAAATGGATAGCGAATTCAGCAGTCAATTTGCAAAATAAAAAAATATATATCGCAGGGATATAAACAGAAATAAAACATGAAATTTATTTACTGAAACATAAAACAACAGCGAACATTTAACTGACATGAGAGCGATTTTACGCGATTTGCACAGGATTTTTGAATATCCACAGCTTGTTATTGTAATTTTGGCGAATTATTGAGGGGTGAGCAAGAGCAAGGGTGAGAACCACCCCCACCACTAAACATTAAACCAAAATTCGCGCATAAATATGCAAAGGATAACAAATAACCATCGTAATAGATCCTTTGGTTTTTCAACGCCATTGATTGGTATCATTGGCGAAACTAAGAAACTCATTGCATTATTGTTAAATAAGAATGAACACGTGGACTTACCACCGAGTAAGAGTATCAAGCCTCGGAACTAATGTCACACAAATTATTGGTCGTGATGCAGGGGGGGAATAAAGGAAATAACAACTCACAGTCAAATAAATTTCACTAAAAAGGTAGCAAGTGCGTCCGTGCAGTGAATACAAAATTATTTCACTTTTAACTATTCGCCAATTTATTGAGTATGTGTATCCTTGGAGTCTCACAGACACACACTCGCACTTCTCCGGTCCTTGTTATAGAATGTTGCCTTTCTGTAACCAACATAAAGTTTACATTATAAAAAACGATAGGAATAAAAAACTAACAAAGCCAAAGGACATCATTACCAGAATCAATTTCACTGCTTGGCATCAGTATGGTTTTTTACTGCAGTAATAACCAAAATAACAACAACAACAGTAAAGTCTATAAATGTTAATATAGCCCATAAAAATTTGACCGTTGTCGTTTCTAATCTTATCGCTTTGGGGGCATTTGATACGATATTTATGATAATACCAATAGGAACAGTGGATCATATTACTTTTTAGTTAAGAAAACTTAGACAATGTTTGGAAATTTTAGAATGTAAGAGAGGGACTAAAAAATGTTCTTTAATCTATCGCATGAGAAAGCTCAACCGCATAATTTAATTTAGGTTGCGTCTCCTTGTCTAGAAAATATTGAGACACCGTACCAAATATTTGTCTCTTAAATTCCAAAAGAATGGTCCGAAATGGAGAAAATAGCAAGATAAGTAATTTACTGATCACTCCTTATTACTCCTTATAAAATGTAAATCTATTATCAGTTTAGTCTAGAAGATAGTGTCCTTCATAAACTTCTGTTCTGTTATGGACATATATAGATAGATATAGATTTAAGCCAATAATAATAATTCATAACGTTTTGTAAATTTATATACATACTTAATAAACTTAACGAGTATAAGTTGTCTATAACCTATATTTCAATTAATGGAAATTTGCATACAGTTATTGACATATCTTCATATCCATCTACACAGCAGAAATAAGGGCAATCTTTCTTACCCGAATAAGTTAATTTGAGGAGATGTTACATATATGTTCCATATATTATTGTATTTGAATATATCGAAAGACTTTTCCGTGTATACTAATTTATCTGTTTTTGCGACCACATCCGTTTTATATCAGTCTTATATTATTGTAAATCTAACAACCGCTTTAAGTTTTATTGTAGCAAAAATATTTAAAATTTAAATTCCGAGATCCCAGATTAGTGACTCTTCACCTAGTAGAAACAAGATATATGCTGTCTCCTGCTCCATGTAAAAAAATCAATCATCATACTGCAATCATCTGTAACCTGTAATCTGTTCAATCTGTATTTTTCTATATAATATATTTAGTAGGAGTTTCCATCTTAATTCTACATATTTAGTAGGAGTTTCCATCTTATCTGAAGCTAGTCTATTAAATAGTATTTGAGTTCACAGTGGTCTGAAATCAGTTCAGTGTAAATTTTTATATTTTTTCTACATAGACTTTAACAATCTATTTGTTTAAAATGGAATAGTTTTTTTCCCTATTATATATCCTTTAAATTTTCTAGGAGTCAGTAAGTACATCTTTTTTTATTCGAGATTTGAATTGATTTTATTGTTAACTCTGGAGAATTGATTAGAGCCTACAAAGATATTACATGTGCTTTTTCGGACTAACCAGAATGATCTTTTATTACCTTCATATCCCTCATGACCTGTAACAGAGTAACGGAGTTCTTCCTGGTTCTTCCAGATCTATTTTGACAGAATGGAAAATGCCGTCAAAGTTTTTGTTATTACTTAACTTAACTGTCTAAGATATCGTAAGTATGGCTAAGTATGTTGCCAGAAATAATTTCATATTTTTTTAAATTAAGAAGTTCTTCTTCTTTACATGTTGCCTTCATTCCACTGTAACTTAAGCTATTAATTTCTTAAAGTTCAAAATTGAGTTTCCCATACAAGTATTTGCTGTTTACAGCATACGTGGCCACCATAACGCACAATCTCATCTGCGAGCAATAAAAAAGGATATTGTCTGAGTAACCAAAAAATCGACCAACATCATCATCAGCATCATTATTGATAGAACAAGAAAATGGACATTGGAATTCGAGTGGCCCATTCAATTAAGCATGAAAAAAAGTGAAATAAAATAAGCAAAATTTATAAAAAAGGAAGAAGAAAACCTATAAAAAAGGACACTCACCACTTAAGAAGCTCCAATAAAAATCAGCAGAAAAAAACTGAAAACACGCATCACTTGTCACACATCCTTATGTATGGCGTTTACAGGATGCTCGTATCATCATGTCCTGGCATTGTTATTGAGGTGTAATACAATTTCGTGCTATGATACCCAAGGATGCTCGGCTTGTGTGCGATTTTATACACTTTGTTGTTATATTGGCGCGCAACGATTATCGTCCGCAGGACACGCTTCACTGGCGCTGCCCGTCCTGGCCAAGTGAATTTACTTAATAAAAAAGAGGAAATTTTCGCAGAGTGGACAACTGTCCACAATTGGGCACATATGGCGGTAAAAGTTGACACTGCTTTTTTACGAGTACAAGAATTTTTATTTCCATTTTTATTGTATTTTTAACTTTAGTACATTTGTTGCGTGAGTGTGACATTAAGTCGCAATTGAGCCAATTTGTGAGTCCTGTAAAGGACATTAAAATTGCAGAATGAAATTGCAAAAGTTGTTTAGCAATTATTGTTTGTTGTTATGTGAATGATATTTTAGTGTGAATCTAACTGCGATACATGGACTACTGAGAAACGACAGAGGTGGGTAAGTATCCTTTTTATAATAAATGATATCACAACAGACAGGAAGTAGTGGATTTTTTAAAACGATTCAAATAAACAAAAAATATAATTAAAATAATAAAACCATTTATGTTATCTGTGGTTAAGTCTGTTTTGAAACTATGGGGTCATGCTGCAACTTTAGGTCACTTATATGAGAATGTATTTTTCTTTCTCTCTTTTCAATACTACTAAAATAAGTGGGTGTGTATATTGGAAAGAAGTAAACCCCACTCAATCAATTGGGAAGTCTTTTAAATTTCAAATCCTTCTAAGTTGGAGACAGAATGAATTTGACTATTTGAATTACATTGTGACCGAAAAGCTTCCGGAAATTTTAAATAAAACGCAAAATTCTTAATCTTCATCAATATTTATT
>NW_024032084.1:0-12028 GCF_002237135.1 Teleopsis dalmanni | reverse complement strand
AATACAAAAATTAAATGGACAATTAAGACCAAAATTAAAGTCAAAAAGGCTCCTAGGTACGCTACCAAACATTTGTCTTGTATTCATCAACCCAGTTTTTAATGCCATTATTAGTCAAGAATACTATCAAAGTCAATGGAAAGTAGCCCAAGTTATTGTGATACCAAAACTAGGTTACATCATTAGAGTTAGTAACATCTTATAGCTTCAACTCCCTACACACTGTTCACAGCTGACCACTTAATCCATCAACGTATACCGCAATCTTTGCTAATGACACAGTGATCATAGCTAAAAGAAACGATCCAACAACTAGTAAAGTTACAAACAAATCTAGACACCATCCAAGTGTGGCTAAACAAATGGCGCATTAAAGTTTACGAATTCAAATCTGTACAAACCACATTCACTCTTCGCAATGATTACTACCCACCAGTCACACTAAATAATAACGTACTACCACAATCCGATCAGGTGAATCTGGGAGTTAATCTTAATCGGTGTCTCACATGGAAACACTACATATTTACAAAACCCAAGCCACTGGGTCTGAAAATGCGCTCCATGTACTGGCTCCTTTGTCAAAATTCAAAGCTATCACTGAGCGCTAAAGTACTCATATACAAAGCTATTTCGATCTGGGAACAATTGCAAAATCTAATATACCAATATTACAGAGATTTAAATCGAAAATATGGTACTTCGTTTATATGCGGCTTTTCCATGGTATATCCCAAATAGCACTTTACAGCGCGATCTCCACGTCCCATTAGTGTTTGAAACCATACAAACAGTCAGCAAAATTATTGAACAAGGCTATCAAATCACCCGAACTCACTAGCACACGAACTGTTATCAGATATCAATCATTCGCGTGAACTAAGAAAATTTTCTACGTCGGATTTGCCAAATAGAACCCAAAATACATCGTATTAGTTGAGTGTTTAACTTGTTTTTGAATAAATTCGTTATATAGAGATTTTTTTATATGCAAAAATTTGTTTATGTACCTGAAAAAACTTGGTTATAGAGAGGAATTCGCTATAGAGACGTTCGTTATAGAGAGATTCGCTATAGAAAGGTTCAAATATATGAAAATCGCTGTGTCTTCAACAAAACTTCGTTATAGAGAGGAATTCGTTATAGGAAGGTTCGCTATAGAGAGGTTTGACTGTATATACTTATTCATCATTAGTTGTAATTTAATCTTTAGCGGTATACTCGTATACTACTGAGTTGCCCGTAGATATCTACATATCATTTTTTTCTATATTATATCCATAAGAATTACTGAATGATCTTTTACAGGTTGTATTTTGTTGGAAATGTATAATCATAATTGAATAGTAGGCTATTCTTATTTGATTAACTGTATTTAACATTTTGTAAAAATATAGAAATAGATTAACTTTTGACTTCCGATAAGAATAAAGTTAAATTGTAAAAACACAAATTAACAGTTGGCGACGAGGATGGGATTGTAAGTGGTTTCATGAATACCGCAAGCTTCCATACCCAAGAATGATGGTTGGAATAGGGCTTCTGGGCAACGGAAACGTTCATTACCAATGGTGATGACTTGTCCATCGGGTAATTCATAGGACTTCTCCAATGATGAGCTGGAGGCAGCTGTTGCCATTTCTTGTTCGAAATCGAGTGCAACATAGCACAATTTTTCTTTAATGTCACGTACAATTTCACGTTCGGCTGTGGTTATTCATTCACAACCACAGCCGAACGTGAAATTGTACGTGACATTAAAGAAAAATTGTGCTATGTTGCACTCGATTTCGAACAAGAAATGGCAACAGCTGCCTCCAGCTCATCATTGGAGAAGTCCTATGAATTACCCGATGGACAAGTCATCACCATTGGTAATGAACGTTTCCGTTGCCCAGAAGCCCTATTCCAACCATCATTCTTGGGTATGGAAGCTTGCGGTATTCATGAAACCACTTACAATCCCATCCTCGTCGCCAACTGTTAATTTGTGTTTTTACAATTTAACTTTATTCTTATCGGAAGTCAAAAGTTAATCTATTTCTATATTTTTACAAAATGTTAAATACAGTTAATCAAATAAGAATAGCCTACTATTCAATTATGATTATACATTTCCAACAAAATACAACCTGTAAAAGATCATTCAGTAATTCTTATGGATATAATATAGAAAAAAATGATATGTAGATATCTACGGGCAACTCAGTAGTATACGAGTATACCGCTAAAGATTAAATTACAACTAATGATGAATAAGTATATACAGTCAAACCTCTCTATAGCGAACCTTCCTATAACGAATTCCTCTCTATAACGAAGTTTTGTTGAAGACACAGCGATTTTCATATATTTGAACCTTTCTATAGCGAATCTCTCTATAACGAACGTCTCTATAGCGAATTCCTCTCTATAACCAAGTTTTTTCAGGTACATAAACAAATTTTTGCATATAAAAAAATCTCTATATAACGAATTTATTCAAAAACAAGTTAAACACTCAACTAATACGATGTATTTTGGGTTCTATTTGGCAAATCCGACGTAGAAAATTTTCTTAGTTCACGCGAATGATTGATATCTGATAACAGTTCGTGTGCTAGTGAGTTCGGGTGATTTGATAGCCTTGTTCAATAATTTTGCTGACTGTTTGTATGGTTTCAAACACTAATGGGACGTGGAGATCGCGCTGTAAAGTGCTATTTGGGATATACCATGGAAAAGCCGCATATAAACGAAGTACCATATTTTCGATTTAAATCTCTGTAATATTGGTATATTAGATTTTGCAATTGTTCCCAGATCGAAATAGCTTTGTATATGAGTACTTTAGCGCTCAGTGATAGCTTTGAATTTTGACAAAGGAGCCAGTACATGGAGCGCATTTTCAGACCCAGTGGCTTGGGTTTTGTAAATATGTAGTGTTTCCATGTGAGACACCGATTAAGATTAACTCCCAGATTCACCTGATCGGATTGTGGTAGTACGTTATTATTTAGTGTGACTGGTGGGTAGTAATCATTGCGAAGAGTGAATGTGGTTTGTACAGATTTGAATTCGTAAACTTTAATGCGCCATTTGTTTAGCCACACTTGGATGGTGTCTAGATTTGTTTGTAACTTTACTAGTTGTTGGATCGTTTCTTTTAGCTATGATCACTGTGTCATTAGCAAAGATTGCGGTATACGTTGATGGATTAAGTGGTCAGCTGTGAACAGTGTGTAGGGAGTTGAAGCTATAAGATGTTACTAACTCTAATGATGTAACCTAGTTTTGGTATCACAATAACTTGGGCTACTTTCCATTGACTTTGATAGTATTCTTGACTAATAATGGCATTAAAAACTGGGTTGATGAATACAAGACAAATGTTTGGTAGCGTACCTAGGAGCCTTTTTGACTTTAATTTTGGTCTTAATTGTCCATTTAATTTTTGTATTGGGGTTTTTGTGACTGGAAAATCCTTTTGATGCAGTATTTGCAGGAGAGCCTCAGTTTCAGCGTCGTTTTGGTCATTTCTGGACAGGTGTGCTTGGAACACACCTTGGAGATGCTATGCGAAGGTTTGTGCCTTGTCGATTCTGGATCTAGCCAACTGTTCATTATACGTTTTGAGTGGTGGAATGTGTGGCATTGGTCCATTGAGATTGCGAATGGCACGTCATAATAAATAATCGGTTGCTTCACTGGGAGACAATCCAGAGAGGAATGTTTCAATGTTCTCGTTTTTGTTTTCAGTGAGAGTTTCTTTAAGCTTTTTTTAGCTTCATTTAAACTTCTTTTGTCTGGCAGCGTTCTACGTTTTTGAAGTAACTGTTTGTTTATGCGTGTTTGAGTTCCACGCGGCATTCTGTATGGTTGTATTGAATTGCTCGACCGCAAATTCGACATCGTTACCGATTTTGGGTTAGATGTTAGTTGTTAAATTTTCATTTATGATGCTTCTATAAATACTCTAGTCTGTACTTTTGTTGTATAATCTCCATAATAAGGAGAGAGTGGTCTGAGGCAACGTCTGAGCTGGAATGTATGGATAAGAGTTAGCTAGGAATGCCTTTAAATATGTAAACATCGATCACGTGTGGAACTTTATTGTAGTCTGATGGCCAGTAATTTGATTCTCCAGTTGATGCGTGAAGCAAATTGTTAGCCTGCATAGTTTTAAACAATTTGTGTTCTCTTGGTGTGATTAGCGTTGAGCCCCAGTGAGTATACTTTGCATTAAAATCTCCAGCAGCTATAAATGTTTGACCAAGCGTGTGGAAAAATTTCTCAAATTGATGACTTTTAATGCTGATGCGCCACGAGACGACCACCTCTGCCTTGTGGATTGCATCGAAGCTCTGGACGGGGGTTACGTCATTGGCTCCGCCAACACTTCACAGTATTCCAATTAATTGGTCTATGTGATCAAATTTGTATCGTTATTAATAAATTGCAAAATTCGACAGTACATCTCTCATAAGTGTCGCAAATAATTATCTATCCCACGGTACACTTCCCATATTACCAAATTTGTTTTTTGTTTGATTTGTGGCTTCAATCGACACTTTCCAAACATTAATTACAAAACGTAATTCTTTGTAACTATTCTAGTTACAGAACAATTAAAGTATCGAAATAATATTTTATCCCACGATACTTTAACTTCCTCTTAATAAGCAAAACAAAATTTCCTAATTTCAGTGCTCCAAATTCAAATTTCTAAATCATTAAAATATTAAAACAATATTAAAACAATATTTGAATTCATAGTAATTTCCATTACAAAATCTATTGCATTTGAGCATTTCTCAAACTGCATCAGCATTTCACATAAACAATGTAATGATCCTCATTTGTCAACAGGTTACCAAATTTTTATTGTTACCTCTAATCCACTTTCGCCAATTATGATTTGTAAGTAGTATATAAGATATTGATTTTGTATTTAGAATTTAGTCTTAAGATATCTTTAACCGAAGTTAAAGTTGATGACCAATATCTTGTAAAATAAAGATTTTTTGATACAACAATAAATAAATGCTTTGTAAAATAAATATTAACCAAAGTTATAATAAGTCTTAAGATTCCACCTAAGTGAACAAATATATAATTATTAAATAATTTTCATTTATAATAAAATTTGTTTTTTTTTTAACCAAATAAAATAAAATAAAATTTTAATAAAAATTAAAATTTGTGTGTTTTATTTTTTTTATTTACCGAAGTGAATAAAAATATAAGTCGGGCGATGTATTCGTTTGGTCTGCGAAGCCTATGCCCAATCCAACGTCATTTTCCTTTGCAGATTTAAACAAACGCGGGGGTTTAATTGGTAGCGTACCAGAAGTCAGTATTACTAATGCGATTAGGCTGCCATACGTTTGAAATCTGACGCAGCCTTTATTGCAGAAGGCTTGTAGACGCGAAACGTTGTATTTGTGTGCTTCTATGTCTCACAACCATAAAACAGGATCGACTTAACATTCGAGTTATGAATTCTAATTTTTGTTTGAATGGTTATTTGTTGGGATTTCCAGATAGAGTGTAGCATGTCAAACGCCGTTTTTGCCTTGTTTATTCAAGACGTGATATCCTCTTCTGCATCGTCTTTTGAGGTTACCGTGCAGCCAAGATAATTAAAAGAACTCACATACTCGACATTCTTCGCGTTAACGTTGATAACCGGCTCTGAGTTAGCACTGTAGTAACCTGCCATTAATTTGGTCTTCGTGAAATTAATTTCTAGCCCGGCTTCAAGCTAGTAAAATTTGATGGCGTCTATGTTCTCTTGTAGATTACTGCGTACATGGCTTAATAGGCAGAGATCGTCAGCATACTCTAGATCTTCCAGATGTGAGGAATGAGTCACTGTATGCCGTTTCTACCATTTAAAACTGGTCGCATATCGTCATCAACTACAAGTAAGAATAGTGTTGGCGATAGTATGCAGCCCTCCCTGACACTAGTGGTAACTTCAAAGGAGTTTGACAGTTTTCCATTGAGTAGAATTTGACATTTGACATTTGGCATCCCTCTTTTTTGAAGAAGCTTCCATAGAAAGCTACTAATAACGCTGTCGAAAGCTTTCAAAAATCAATGAACGCTAAATATATGGAGGTCCGGAACTAATAACATTGTTTTAGAATAATTCTGACTGTGTTGACAAGGTCAACACTGGAGGGATTCTCCCTAAACCCAAATTGGGTTTCGCGAACAGTGGCTATAAGTGCATCAGAGATGCGGTCTAGAATGATGCGACTAAGTATTTTGCTTGGTAGCCCATTAGCATTCCAGAAAGCAATTTTAAATGTATTCATTATTTTGAAGTGTTAGCGATGAACGCGATTAAAAGATTGAGCATAGTACTCATTTGTTGCATTAGTGTTTGGAGCATCACTTTCAACTCTGACATATAATTGTTTTCTGAGTTTGTTTTTGGTCCACTAGTGATGATTTCGGTCTGCTTGAACGAACTCTGTGCGTGTTGGTGATCTAGTGGCCTCTTTTTTACGGAGAGCTGGAAACGCTTTTTGTTGAAGCTGCCAGTATACTTCCCAGCACTTGTAATTATCGGAACGATTTCCGTTGCATAATACGCATTTTACTTAATTGTCAACTACATTACGAGTACACTCTGATGTCAAGTGATTTCTAGCGCATTTCACACAGCAGGGCGTTCGATTATAGTAGAAATTTCGCGTTTTTGTCTTGGAGCTCCAAATGTTATCTTTGTATACAGTAGGCTGTTGCAGTTAAAAATATACATAGCAATTCTGAATACTCCCAGGGAACAAAACACCCTATTCCCACGCTGTTCCCAAAAACACAACTCCCTCATTCTGAATTGCTTGGGAGACACCAGTTTTGGGAACAACAACAGTTTCAAATTTGTTTTGTTAAATTTTGGCAACCATGGCACTTTTTGATGACGAAAAGTGCGAAAATGAGCAAAACAAAGAAAAGAATTGCGTATCATATGCTGATTTAAATGTAAAAATCGCATTTTTTGTCTGCTGCATAAATTACAAGAATTGAATATAATGAATATTTTATAAGTAAATAATATAAAGTTTTTATTTTATTTATTTATTTTATTATTTAAATATGTATATATTTAAAAATAATTTAAATATAATTCATTATTTTCTTATATACAATAAAACAAAGTAAAATATCTTTTTTATTAATTAAAATTATCAATGTTTTAACTAAAGCTTGAGTTCCTCTGCAAAACTCGTATTTATTTTTATAATTAGGATAGAAATGTACTTAAATTAATAAACTGTAATAATAGTTTATGATTGTGCAGATGAAAAAAAAGAAGCAATGTTTTACCTGCACATAATTGCAAAAGTTTATTTTAACTTATTCTAGGAGTCCCATTCATTCCTTCCATTTTTCTATTGTTTTAAAAACAATAGTGAAAACTTTAATTAGTGGAAAAAACCCGTGTAAATAAAATAAGTAAATAAAAATTTAAATATTTTAAATTTGTTATACTTTTATTAAAATAATAATTTTAATAATATATATTAAATGAAAATTTTGTTATATTATAAATTTATTAAAATAATTTTATTAAAATATATTCGGAAAACCAATCAACTCTTGTGGATAAAATAAAAAAATAAAACTTTGAAAATATTAAATTTATTGTAATAATTTTATTATAATAGTAATTTTATTAAAATATATTCAAAAATTTGATCATTTTCCGTTACTTTTATATTAAATTAAACCATTTTTAATACTTTTTTAACTTGTCTCCCCAACAATTTGCTTGGGAAAGAATTTATGCAAAATTGGGAAAAAAAACTCCCATTCCCAAGCGATTCAGAATAGCAAAATTGGGAATAGGAAACAAAACTCCCATTCCCAAATTATTCAGAATAGCAAACTGGGGAATAGGGAACAAACTCCCATTCTCATGCGATTCAGAATAGGCCTGTCTTAGTGTGAAAACTGCGTATAAGTAAGTCTATAGATATTGGAGATCTTTTTGATTAGTTCAACAAATCAAATTGATCTATGGATATCTGTCTGCATATAGTATGTTTGTTTGAACGCATTTGCGACTTCATGTGGATTGGAAATGGTCGGGTTTAGCAGCCTACCAATACTACCCACCAAAATAAAATCATCATTGTTGTAGTACTTCGCTCTGTTAGACGCCTAGTATTCTGTTAATTAATATTCTACTCTTTAACCAGTCCCAAAAAAGTTTCATTTTGAAACTAATTAAGTTGAGGCCTATTAAGAACAGAGTTGCACAGCAAATTATGCCTCGTAGAAACTACTATTTTAGTGTGTAATAAAGCTAATCCTTATCATTATTCGACCTCATTGAAGTTTTATCTGTTGCAATAGTTGTAAATGTGTTCGGGATGCAAATGAAGGGTTCGAGTCTTCTGATTCCACCATTATAGGTATATAAGCTTTTTGTAGTCTTTGGCAAGTAAGTTTTTAGCTTTCACATAAAGGATATGCAGCGGTAACTGGTTGAAACTCATCGTGTTAAAATTTTGGCATTTGAATTTGGTTGTTTTTTTTTTGGTGAAGAATATATTTTCATTAACATTTAGTTTATTGATGTTTTGTTATGTTGTATTATACAAAGATACAAAGATACAAAGATAGACTTATAATTTATTTTATTTAGATTTCATTTTATTTGATTTATCATTTCCGTTTATAATTCTTAATTTAAGTTACACATTCAGTAAAATCATAAAAAATCATTATTTTAATTTCAAATGCACTAATATCTTGTTTTTGAACGTAATTGGAATATTTGTTATCCTTACAATAATTACATATTTATGTTAATTATGCTGCAATACAAAAGTGTACAGTTTCAATAAATCTTATTTTAAAAACATTAAAATATATATAATTTTATCTTAATAATGGAAATGCTGAAAAACTTTTAGTTGTAATTTAAATAATTGCTTTCTTCATTCTTTCATTTAAAAATTACGAGACACGATATACGATTTTCCTTTTTTCCTTTTAAAAAAAATCACATAAACAAATTTTTACTTATACAAAAACTTTAATGGAATTTTTTCGTTATCAGAAATAATGTTCTTGTGTTAACTAAACAAAAAGTAGAAACATGCAAAATATTATATGTACGTATAAATTAAAAATAGTTTTAAAAAAATGTTTTCGCTCAACGAACCTTACACTTTAAAAAATTCAAAATATTTTAAGTTAACAGTTCAAATAATAATAAAATAAAATTTGAAATTGATTGCTAAATAACTTATTTATACAATTTCATAAGAGGTTTCTCTTGTCAATGCTTCTAAGAATTTAAAACTATTATTTCCCAAATAATTATTATTTTGCTACTTAGTTTTTACAATCCGGCGGAGAGCTCTCTTTTAAATTTTTCTAAATAAACATAAAAAAAACTGCCCTCACACAATAATCTTTTTTTGTTGTTTTTGTGTTTAAATTAGTTTTGTTTGGTACAAATATTAAGATTTAGGTAATTTGTTTAGTTGTTCTGTTGTTCGGGGTAAAGTTTTCAGAATCATTTAAGTTTCGCGTATGTGTCCACCTTTTTGTGGAACACATTATAGTACTCTAGCGCAACGTTCTGAGTGTGGTTCAGTGCTTTGCTTAGGTTTTCAGGTGAAAGCGAACCGCTGAAATTGAAAAAAAAATCCAAATTAATGAATACATATGAATATAATATATTTATTATTTTGAAACTTACACTAGAACTTTTTCTTTAAAGAACATGATAGTCTTGCCAAAGACATCCACGACGATATTTTTCACAGCCACTGAGATGTTTTCAATTTTTTGGGGCAAACCGGGCACGTATTGTTCCAACTGAAAAATAAAAATATCTAATTGTTATTATAATTCATTTATATGTTATAAAAACATAATAGAAGAAAGCTTCAATTCTTATTACGCTGCTGAAATTACACATATATTTGTTATTAATGTATATCTACAGTATCCATATATGACAACTTCAAACCCTTTCTTTGAACCATAAATTTACTGACACCATCGATGAGGTGTATAAATGGCTACATAGATGGTTTATTTATTATACAAGGTTATCTTATATTAACACCTCTTTTAAGGATATTATCTCTTAAGAACGGTGGTCATTTTCACGTCAACATCTACTATATATGGTATTGTTTTTCTTAATTAACGTAACTTTATGTTGATAAAAATATTAGGTGTCGTAATAAGAAATCTATTATTTTTTCAATATATGGCTTTAGTTGTCTGCATCCCAAGTTGTATTAGTCCGAACGGGTTACGCTAGAAGGCGTTTAAAGATAAGACTAGAATATATTATTTTGTATACATATATACTCTTTATATTTTCTAAGCTGACACTTAGTTCTGTTTTTCGAACATGTGATTTTTTTACTTTTGACATTTGTTGTCGGTGGTGTTAGAACAGTGCTGCCACAACTACTTCCCCGTTTAATGATTGTCTTGTGCGACCGCTACCTTTTTGTTAAAATACGTTATTAGTGGTTTGACTTCATCATTTGGATTTCTTGCAAAAACAGCGGTATTTACGCGTTCAAGTGAGACGTTAAGTTCTTTGCCATCTACTACGATCATATAAACGCGATCACCAAATTTGGTCATGAGAAGGGTGCTTCTAACGGTTTCTTCACGTGGTCAGCTCTGAAGAAAACATGTGTGCATATGTTTATATTTTTCTGTAAGAATTCGTAACGATGACCGTGATGTACTCACGTTTTGGACGTATAGCCTTGATATATTCTCGAAATTTGATAAGAAATTTTTGTGAATCACCGTATGCATCAAAGTCGTTGAAAAATTCTTCTGGTAGTCGAAACGTACAGCCGTAGAGCATTTCAGCTGATAAAACTCCTATATCGCTTTTTTAAGCAGTTCTTAGACCCAGAAGTGCTGTAGATAGAAGATTGATTCATGGTGTTTCACTGTTACACATTAATGCTACTTTTAAAGACCGATGCCAGCGATCAATCATCCCATTCCATGCAAGATAATATGGTGTTATGTGGATGTGTTTCGTTCCAGTTAGTTTTGCAAGTGTTGTAAATAAGTCGCTTTGAAGCTGACCCTGATTTGTTGTGGTCATCCTTGCTGAACTAAATCTGGATATCCATGTTGAACAAAAACCTGTGGCTCTTCGGGCTACAACAACGACAACAACTTTCTCTGTATTATTTATTGCTTATATAGCCTTGAGCACCATGATGTACTGGACGATTTAAAACTTTGGCTGCTTCTATAAAGTTATTTGTGCTTTTGTCAGCGGTTATTCCACTTAAACTAATAAATGTAGCCTTTTTGGTTCATTTCTCTAGCATATTCGTATAGTATTAATTTATAGACTAGAGATTTATATCGACTAGAGGCTTTTATAGTTAGATACCATCAATGTCGAAATTTGCTCATTTTTTTTATCATTATTTGATTTTTTTTATTTTATATTCTGAGCAATGTTAAAAATCTTATGTTATATCCATATAATATTTAGGTATACTTTATAACTAGATACATTAAAAGGAATTTTATCGTTTTTTATTTGTTTTCTTATGATATCTATAGTATATATATTCTTTGTCTATAGTAATGTTGGTATATACTTATATATATATATGTATGTATAGTATACACGTATATATTTATATACAACATATACCATATATGTAAACAAATCAAAGCTATTAGTGATGTTTAAAAAATAGTTTCATTGTATTAGTACAATACTGATATTTGATTACTGCCAATTCGTTGATTAATTGTCACAATGATTTATTAATCTGTTATTATTTCAATTTGTTTTTTGCTTTCCCTACAAATATTTTTTATCACACATATCAACTGCTAAGCAAGTTTCCTAGATTAAAAAAAAATTTTTAATATTTTTATAAAAATGTGAAACTAAGTTTAACCGGTTTGCGTACTCATTTTATTTATTATTTACTGACCTATGTTGATTAAATTAAGCTTTCTAGACGACAAAGATTCAATGTGAATTTACGGCTTTAGAACGAAATCCTTT
>NW_024032083.1:0-12031 GCF_002237135.1 Teleopsis dalmanni | reverse complement strand
CGGACAATAGAAGCAACAAAAACAAAACATAAATATGCTAAAGAAATAACAAATTTTTACCGGTACACCAGCTGTTTTCAATGACGAATTGAAAGCAGCTGATGTTGTTGTTATTGTTGTTAGTATTGTTTTGTTTGCTGCTGTTGCCTGTGCTGTTACTAATGTAGTTGTTGTGGTTGTTTTTGCTTTTTATGTGTAGTAGATGTCACAAAAATGTTAATGACATTTCGAGTGCACTTTAGTTTTTTTTAAAGGTAATTAAAAAAAAAACATAAGATGAAAATATTATGAAATAGTGTAAAAAGCAGAAACAAAAAACAAATGTATTAAAAATATGTAGAAAATCAGTATTTATTTTTGCTAAAATTACAATTTCTTTTCTCTTTATAGTTACTAAATCTTAGAATAGTAAGAGGAGATGGAAATATATATAAGTACATTAAAATAATAACAAAAACAGACGATAAAGTTTCTGACTTTTGCTTAAACAACAAAAGCAGTAAGTAATGTTAATAATTTATTAAAAAAAATTACAATTATTGTAGATATTGCACTGATGAAATAATTAAATTTACACAAAATTATATTTAAAAAGAATTTGTATTCAGTTATTTGTTATTTGTTACAACGTTTTATTATATAAAATATATAACAAGGCAAGATACATTCATTGATATATATACAGAGATACATTCATACATTTCATTGAATGTATCTTGCCTTGTTATATATTTTATATAATGAAACGTTGTAACAAATAACTGAATATAAATTCTTCTTTAAATATAATTTTATGCAAGTTAGTTACCAGAAGCATATAAATTCAACTAGTATTAAATTAGTCACCAAAAGTAACGAGCGAAGAGTTTAATTCAAGTCTAACTAGTATGAAACTAATGTGATAAGAAGTAATAATTGATAGAAATATTAAAAGCATTCACGAGAAAAGCTAGATTGTCTATAAGGATGAGATACTTTCAGTTAGTAAGTAACAAGTTGTTTATTTTATATATAAGAAACTCTAACGAGTAAAGTTATTACTCTATCAAATTGAAACACTCGTTGATTGGTTGGTTGCAGTGGCAGATCAGCAGTTTTTTTTTCTAAAAATTTAAAGTTTAATAGATCTTTTACCCATCAACAGTCTGAGAAATTGCTAAAATAGTACTTCTTTAAAAACGTATTTCTTCTGGAGAGTAATGAAACTCTGTTTCGAGAGTATATAAAAAACATACAAAAATTCTAACGAGTTAAGTACTTCTTAGTTTATACAAACCAACCAGATGAATGCATATCACAACTTTCATAAAAAAAACAAATTGCTATAGCATAAAATTGATATATAACAAAATATTACGTCTAATTTAGCTGCTTTTAAGAACGGCCGAGTCTACATTCCGAAACCACACGTTGAGTTCGACATACAAGTAACATTTCACACTCCCAAAAACCGACAGCACAGACAGATTCCTGCCCACTACCACAACAGTTTACTTAGCTAAATACGTTTTGTATTACAAGTAAGGTTTCGATCAAGAAGGAAGTGAGAGAGATCATTGTTCTTATAAATTCATATATTTCCCCAAAGATGTAATTTAGACAACTCTAGAAAATATCTTAGAAATGCACGATCTACTAATAGTTGAACATGAATTAAATATAAAATGAAATTTTCATTGATAAATTTTAAAACTTCTTAAATGGATGCATACCATTTTATTTAGGAGTACGAATTAATTTGAGATTAATGGAATTTAAATTGAATTCAATCAGAATCAAGGTGAAGAATCTGACCACTAAATTGTGGCGGTCGATTGGATTTAAGTTTTCGTAAGTATTGTGGCTGAAACACAGATGGGCGATAAAGCTGCAGTTAGTGCATTTATGCGTCATACAAGTTACTACATATACTCTTAATCTTAATAGAGCTAAGACAGATTATGTTGCAGGGGGAAGACATCGATCTTTCTGGGAGTTATTAGACGGAGATTTATTAAGAGTTATATCAATATATGTTGCTATATTCATGATATAAATAAAGGAGTCGGTGAATGCATTTTGGAGGGAGCACTCTACTACACATGATATCTTTGGGTTGCAACACGTAAGCGGATATTTCATGAACAACAGTTGGATACTTTTAAGATAAGCATTCTAGATTCTGTATAAAGATGATCAATATGAAATTGCAATCCGCAGAGTCGTGTTATGACAGGATTGTAATTGAAAAAAAAATACACAATATAGTCATATTGTTTTTTTATTTTAAAAAAAATTACCATTCGAACATAGATTAGTTGGTAGCCCATAATTGTCCGAACAAAGAGCTTTCACTGTATCACTTCACAACTAAGTAAGTGAATAAACTTTTATGACAAAGAAACAGAATCGGTCAGACCAACGTTTTATTATTCTTTCCTTTTATTATCCTTTCCTTATTAAGAAGGAAAACATAATAAATAATTTTCAAAAGTAAAGAGTATTGATAACCCTTTTCAATTCACTGTAATAGACAGCTGTTAAGGCATAACCATATGATCACAAAATAAATACTACAAGGGTTAAAATAAATAGAAATGTAAAAGAGTGTAAATAGGAGTGTAAAAAGTAGATCACAAGAAATTAACATTATTGGTATTTTATTTTTATATAAACATTTGGAATATTAGATATTATAAGAATATATGATTGTATAAGAAAAATAATTTTAAATGCATTAGTAGAACTTAATTTTTCAATCAAAAAAAAATAAAATAAAATCAATTAAATATTTCCTACTTCACTGTATTTCATTTAAGAAGTTTTAAAACTCCATTGCACAAATTAAAAAATTTTTCATTTTTATTAAGGAGTGAAAAAATGCAATATAAAATAAAATAAAGTAACATTAAAAATAATGACAGTCTATCATGTGTTTTCATTGTTGCTCGCATCCCACATCACCATTTATGGGAGCACAAAACAGAAAAAAAAGCAACTGACAAGAAGAGCAATGACAAAAAAGAACATTATTGTATGTACCAAAAGCAAAACACGAGAAAAAGTGGCGTCACTTTCTTCCAGTGCTCGTTGGAATGGAATACTCATTCGAATACAGAAACAGAAACACCAAAAACATATGAAACGAATTGATAAAGGAAACGCGCAAACAGAACAGGCATAAGCAGCAACCGCATGGAAATATGAGCGACACACAACACACCTTTCTGTACCTTGTTTTTGTGTACAATTTGTTTTGTGCACAATCAACGTAAAATCTGCATAACAAAGAAAGACAGTAAAATATTTTCCACATTCTTGAGTTTTGTCTTCAACTCCGTACTCTTTTTAATTTACTCTTTTGCGTACAAGCAGTGCGAGAATAGACAAGAAATTTGTGTGTTCTGTAGCAGTGCAGAACACACAGATGGTTTACCGCCAGGCTGCAGCAGCAGCAAACGAAGAGTATGTTCAAAAATACAATACCGAAACAAACAAACAAAAATCAATAATATGCAGTTTTAGTTGTTTTAAAACATAAAATTGTGTGAAATATTTTCTTCATTTAAGAACACATTTAATTCATTTTCAATCCACAAATACAAATAATAAAAATAAGATAAAAAATTGTAAACTTACTGCAATTCATCATCCAACTCTTCGGCGCTGTTATAGTCAACGGTACCCAATATGACTTCCTCGGTTTTTATGGTTACAGGAATAGACATTGTGTTTTATTTTAAACAATTAAATATATCCCTGCGAAATATTTAAATATACTTTATTTATATACTTTATTTGATGTATTAAATTTTATATTATGTATTCACAAAAATAATTTAAATATACACATATATGTATATTGTAGAAAAAAAGAACAATATATTTATAAATTTAATAGAAAAAAAACACGTGTTTTTATAAAAGTTGGTTACTTGCGTTATTTTTACGTTTTTATAGCAACCTTTAATTTGCATTCATAATATTTAATTAATTTTTTACTCAATATTCGAAAAAAAAAATTTTTTTAAATAAAACTAACAAAAACAGAAATCAGCGGTAGCGCTATTATTTTTCATATGTTTTTGGCTTTATGCCTTTGAACAAATTTCACAAATTGTATGGTCACTTTTTTGTCTCACTCGCACATATGCGCAAGAATATGTACATGCATGCAGCAGAAGCATGTATGAGAAAATAAAAAAAAATTGCTGTTTAACTTGCATTCACATTCGAAAAATATATAAATGAAAATTTTAATATTAATTTTTATTTATTAATAAACAAATTAAACTTGTATATTTATACTCCAAATATTACTTTTAATGTTCGAATGTTATAGAAACAAACTTTAATTGTATGAATTTTGTTATTTTCTCTACGTTTCTAGCAGTTTTATACACTGAACATACCGAAAAAAGAGTTTGTCAGCTGCAAGTTTTATTAGCGGCAAATTGCTATATATAATATAATCACAAAATTTTAATTTTATTTTGGAATATAAAAACAATAATTATTGTTAAATAAACACAAATTTATTTATATTTTAACTATTTATTTTTAAATATTCACACACAATTTCCAATTTTCGCTGAAAATTTTTCCGTACACTACAGATCGCGACCGTATTGTTCAAACGCTGTAAACGTAATAAAACTGAAACACTGAGAAGTCGTGTATATAAATCAGTTTGTGTGGATTGTATTAGCAGACTTGTATGCAATACAATCCACAATGTCGTATGCTCTTCTCACCAATTGTTTAGTATAGTAACTGTATGATTTGTATGTGTTCCTTCTCTTTCGAATAACAAATAAAATGTTATGCAGAAGTTTTACAGTTTATAAAACTGCACAATGAATGTGGATTGTGGAAATGCACTTTAATTGATATATTTTTCGGCTTATTAGTTTTTTTAAATATTTAAATTTTATATAACATGTATAAATATAAATTATTTAAATAATTTTTTTTAAATTTTTTACAATTTTATGAATTAAATCATTTTTAATTGCAGTTTATTAATATACGTAAATAGTAAAACCCGCAAAGCAGGAAAATTAATTTTTACTTAATAAAATTCAATTAACTCAAAAATATATTATATATTAATTATATATCAGCAAAACTAATTTAATAATTTAATAAAATTAAAAATTATGGCACATTTACATAGAAAATAACTTTCATATATAGAAAATAATTATTTTAAAGACATTTTTGACACTGATTTAAATGAATTTCTAGAGTATTCCGATGAATTTCGTCGAAATAAAAATTAAATGAACTCATAAAAGAATTTTTTAACCGGTAAATTTGTGTAATTATTTACTATTATTAATTTATTAAGAAAAAAAAACCTTTTTTTCTGCAAACTTAATCCTTAAATTAATTTGCAAATAATTTTATTATAAAAAAAAAATTCAATGAACCACTAAAATGATTTGATTCATGCATCAAATATATATGTATGTACTTTAGATAAACTTTTTAAAGTCATTCTAAAATCAATTTTTTTTGTTTTTGCTAAGGAAGCTATGTAAATATATAATAATATTTTATAGTATATCTGGATATCATATAGGCTAATGTGCTTCTGATGTCGCAATTTTTGGCGGCACGTTCAAAAATTTTGCTTTACATGCAATTCATTTGCATGTACATGCGTACATTTTTAAATGCATTGGATTTCAATAATTTACTGCAGGCTTTTAGTTAACAAAGCATATAAGTTTTGATTTATTTTGTTTGAGGTAGCTCTGAAATTAACAAATAATAATTTAAGATTCAAAATAGTAATTCTTTGAGGAAATTGGCTACTTCTGCTAACAGAAAGGGAAGATAAAAAGAAAATTTGCAAACATCGCTTGCACAACAAATTAAACAAACTAACAAACACACCATATGTGTGTAGTGTGTAGTGCACGGCCTCAAAAACAAATAACTTGACTTCCAAGACGGTGTGGCCGCCTAAAATATTTATGTTCTATTCTGTGCAAACCAAACAACAGCAAAAACGAAAATCGAAAAACTATATAAAAAAGTTGTTAAATAGAGAAAGAAGGAATAACAGAAACTGAACCGTTTGCTTGCAGTGAGAGAGCAGAGCAAGTGATTTTTGATCAAATTCACATACGAATAAGAGTAAAATGACAAGTGCAAAAAACTGCCGCGCAAAATTTATTTGCATAAAATATTTTTTGTTATATATTTGTTAAGGGGCAAATATATATTATAAGCTTATATATATTTAGTTTATTATAATTGTTTAAAAAAAAATTGTATTTTCCATATGTTTTTGGCTTTATGCCTTTGAACAAATTTCACAAATTGTATGGTCACTTTTTTGTCTCACTGGCACATATGCGCAAGAATATGTACATACATATGTACATACCATGCAGCAGAAGCATGTATGAGAAAATAAAAAAAAAATTGCTGTTTAACTTGCATTCACATTCGAAAAATATATAAATGAAAATTTTAATATTAATTTTTATTTATTAATAAACAAATTAAACTTGTATATTTATACTCCAAATATTACTTTTGATGTTCGAATGTTATAGAAACAAACTTTAATTGTATGAATTTTGTTATTTTCTGTACGTTTCTAGCAGTTTTATACACTGAACATACCGAAAAAAGAGTTTGTCAGCTGCAAGTTTTATTAGCGGCAAATTGCTATATATAATAAAATCACAAAATTTTAATTTTATTTTGGAATATAAAAACAATAATTATTGTTAAATAAACTCAAATTTATTTATGTTTTAAGTATTTATTTTTAAATATTCACACACAATTTTCAATTTTCGCTGAAAATTTTTCCGTACACTACAGATCTCGACCGTATTGTTCAAGCGCTGTAAAACGAAACATTGGACCACTAATTTTAAACAGCAAAAAACACAAGTGCAAAAAAAGATTTAATGAAATAAGTGTTATTTAACACTTACTTTGTGCTCAATGGTCGTTTGTAGATTCTTATCCAAATGCACCTTTATAATTTGGGTGCCATCCAATTTGGCACGAATACGTTTGCCTACGATCTCTGCTGGAAACACTAAATCTTCTAAAATAAAATACACAGCAGTTAAACTACGCGAACGGATTATTGCACCGTCTTTTTTTTACGAAAACTTTGTAGTTACTCGTTCACTATCTAAGTCTTTACGGTGCTGATATAAGTCTTTCTCTTCAAGTGGTCCTTGCAAACCCTTATGAAATATTTTTCTCATCCACCAGAAACTCCATCTCGAAAATATATTAGCGGTTGAGTAGGGATTCTTTAGGCGTTCAATTTTTCTTCTAGTCCGATTCATGTTAAATTTATTTATTTACAGTTACGTTTGGTTATGATAAACCAAAAATGTAGTAATAAATTCGAAGTTCAAGAAATGAAGATAACCGACACGAGCACCACTCAATATGGTAAATGCAACAAAAATTTTTTAAATCGTGAATAACAGTAAATAGCAATGCAAAAAATTTACAACACTTTTTCAATGTTACAACAAAACTTTATAGACAATGTACGATAATTACGCGTACTCGTTCTCGTATTCGTACAACAGAAATTATTTTCAAATAATTCCTTATGCAAATCATGCAAAATTGTTATATTATTCTGTTTAATGAATTATTATTATTTAGACATATTGAATTAATTGCTGCAAGTTAATTGCTAGACTCATTAAATTTGATGAATGTTACCAATATATGAATGAGCTACAATTCAGTTTGAGCAATGAAGCGTAAACGAAACATTGGACCACTAATTTTAAACAGCAAAAAACACAAGTGCAAAAAAAGATTTAATGAAATAAGTGTTATTTAACACTTACTTTGTGCTCAATGGTCGTTTGTAGATTCTTATCCAAATGCACCTTTATAATTTGGGTGCCATCCAATTTGGCACGAATACGTTTGCCTACGATCTCTGCTGAAAACACTAAATCTTCTAAAATAAAATACACAGCAGTTAAACTACGCGAACGGATTATTGCACCGTCTTGTTTTTACGAAAACTTTGTAGTTACTCGTTCACTATCTAAGTCTTTACGGTGCTGATATAACTCTTCCTCTTCAAGTGGTCCTTGCAAACCCTTATGAAATATATTTCTCATCCACCAGAAACTCCATCTCGAAAATATATTAGCGGTTGAGTAGGGATTCTTTGGGCGTTCAATTTTTCTTCTAGTCCGATTGATGTTAAATTTCTTTATTTACAGTTACGTTTGATTATGATAAACCAAAAATGTAGTAATAAATTCGAAGTTCAAGAAATGAAGATAACCGACACGAGCACCACTCAAATATGGTAAATGCAACAAAAATTTCTTAAATCGTGAATAACAGTAAATAACAATGCAAAAAATTTACAATATTTTTTCAATGTTACAACAAAACTTTATAGACAATGTACGGTAATTATGCGTACTCGTTCTCGTATTCGTACAACAGAAATTATTTTCAAATAATTCCTTATCCTTATGCAAATCATGCAAAATTGTTATATTATTCTGTTTAATGAATTATTATTATTAAGACATATTGAATTAATTGCTGCAAGTTAATTGCTACACTCATTAAATTTGATGAATGTTACCAATATATGAATAAGCTACAATTCAGTTTGAGCAATGAAGCGTAAACGAAACATTGGACCACTAATTTTAAACAGCAAAAAACACAAGCGCAAAAAAAGATTTAATGAAATAAGTGTTATTTAACACTTACTTTGTGCTCAATGGTCGTTTGTAGATTCTTATCCAAATGCACCTTTATATATAATTTGGGTGCCATCCAATTTGGCACGAATACGTTTGCCTACGATCTCTGCTGGAAACACTAAATCTTCTAAAATAAAATACACAGCAGTTAAACTACGCGAACGGATTATTGCACAGTCTTGTTTTTACGAAAACTTTGTAGTTACTCGTTCACTATCTAAGTCTTTACGGTGCTGATATAAGTCTTCCTCTTCAAGTGGTCCTTGCAAACCCTTATGAAATATTTTTTTCATCCACCAGAAACTCCATCTCGAAAATATATTAGCGGTTGAGTAGGGATTCTTTGGGCGTTCAATTTTTCTTCTAGTCCGATTGATGTTAAATTTCTTTATTTACAGTTACGTTTGATTATGATAAACCAAAAATGTAGTAATAAATTCGAAGTTCAAGAAATGAAGATAACCGACACGAGCACCACTCAATATGGTAAATGCAACAAAAATTTTTTAAATCGTGAATAGCAGTAAATAGCAATGCAAAAAACTTACAACACTTTTTCAATGTTACAACAAAACTTTATAGACAATGTACGATAATTACGCGTACTCGTTCTCGTATTCGTACAACAGAAATTATTTTCAAATAATTCCTTATGCAAATCATGCAAAATTGTTATATTATTCTGTTTAATGAATTATTATTATTTAGTCATATTGAATTAATTGCTGCAAGTTAATTGCTAGACTCATTAAATTTGATGAATGTTACCAATATATAAATGAGCTACAATTCAGTTTCAGCAATGAAGCGTAAACGAAACATTGGACCACTAATTTTAAACAGCAAAAAACACAAGTGCAAAAAAAGATTTAATGAAATAAGTGTTATTTAACACTTACTTTGTGCTCAATGGTCGTTTGTAGATTCTTATCCAAATGCACCTTTATAATTTGGGTGCCATCCAATTTGGCACGAATACGTTTGCCTACGATCTCTGCTGGAAATACTAAATCTTCTAAAATAAAATACACAGCAGTTAAACTACGCGAACGGATTATTGCACCGTCTTGTTTTTACGAAAACTTTGTAGTTACTCGTTCACTATCTAAGTCTTTACGGTGCTGATATAAGCCTTTCTCTTCAAGTGGTCCTTGCAAACCCTTATGAAATATTTTTTTCATCCACCAGAAACTCCATCTCGAAAATATATTAGCGGTTGAGTATGGATTCTTTGGGCGTTCATTTTTCTTCTAGTCCGATTTCATGTTAAATTTCTTTATTTACAGTTACGTTTGATTATGATAAACCAAAAATGTAGTATAAATTACTCGAAGTTCAAGAAATGAAGATAAACCGACACGAGCACCCTCAATATGGTAAATGCAACAAAAATTTTTTTAAATCGTGAATAACAGTAAATAGCAATGCAAAAAATTTACAATATTTTTTCAATGTTACAACAAAACTTTATAGACAATGTACGGTAATTATGCGTACTCGTTCTCGTATTCGTACAACAGAAATTATTTTCAAATAATTCCTTATCCTTATGCAAATCATGCAAAATTGTTATATTATTCTGTTTAATGAATTATTATTATTAAGACATATTGAATTAATTGCTGCAAGTTAATTGCTACACTCATTAAATTTGATGAATGTTACCAATATATGAATAAGCTACAATTCAGTTTGAGCAATGAAGCGTAAACGAAACATTGGACCACTAATTTTAAACAGCAAAAAACACAAGTGCAAAAAAAGATTTAATGAAATAAGTGTTATTTAACACTTACTTTGTGCTCAATGGTCGTTTGTAGATTCTTATCCAAATGCACCTTTATAATTTGGGTGCCATCAAATTTGGCACGAATACGTTTGCCTACGATCTCTGCTGGAAACACTAAATCTTCTAAAATAAAATACACAGCAGTTAAACTACGCGAACGGATTATTGCACCGTCTTGTTTTTACGAAAACTTTGTAGTTACTCGTTCACTATCTAAGTCTTTACGGTGCTGATATAACTCTTCCTCTTCAAGTGGTCCTTGCAAACCCTTATGAAATATATTTCTCATCCACCAGAAACTCCATCTCGAAAATATATTAGCGGTTGAGTAGGGATTCTTTGGGCGTTCAATTTTTCTTCTAGTCCGATTGATGTTAAATTTCTTTATTTACAGTTACGTTTGATTATGATAAACCAAAAATGTAGTAATAAATTCGAAGTTCAAGAAATGAAGATAACCGACACGAGCACCACTCAATATGGTAAATGCAACAAAAATTTTTTAAATCGTGAATAACAGTAAATAGCAATGCAAAAAATTTACAATACTTTTTCAATGTTACAACAAAACTTTATAGACAATGTACGGTAATTACGCGTACTCGTTCTCGTATTCGTACAACAGAAATTATTTTCAAATAATTCCTTATCCTTATGCAAATGATGCAAAATTGTTATATTATTCTGTTTAATGAATTATTATTATTTAGACATATTGAATTAAGAGAATGTTTTTATTTAATTTGTATGTTTCGTATTTTTTTTCATAGTAATGAGAAATTTTTATTGTGATCAGAATAAAAAAAACACTAAACAAAAACTAATGTTATACAAAATAGATAATAAAAAAAATAATTACTAAAGCTTTTACGCACGTGTGCAAATGTAAACAAAAGAAACTTTTAATAGATGTTAATGATTGGGTTTAATAAAACTAAAAACTTTTTTTAAATGTAATATACTCTTTAAACATTCTGCACATATTTAAGTATTTTGAGAAATGTGACAACATTGCATTTATGATGAAATCCATCAAATTATGTTTGTGTATGTTTATGAGAGAACAAATAGTAGAATGAATAAAAATTAAACAAGAAAATATATTTTCTACAGTATAAGGTAAATGCATACGTAGAAACACACATATATATGATACATATGCATACAGAGAAAAATCACGGAAAAGTAAATAAAGTTTCGGAAAGTAAATTTATAGAAGACAAAAAAAAAAAAAAAAAACATTTAAAAATATTAGCTACAAAAAAAATAAATTTAAAAGCGACGACAAAAAGTTAAAAAAAAATACATTTTTTTTAATATTTAATAATCAATACTAAGTTTTGTTTTATATTACGTACCTTATCTAAAAGTTGCAGAAAGTAATTTGGCTTCAGCCAGCAGCTTCAGCAAAAATTCACTCAAGTTGAGACGAAGAAGACGTAATAGCTGACGATTTACGAAGAAGACAACAAAAGCGAGGAACAGTTAAAACCTCATAAAAAAACAATATGAAAAACCGACAATATAT
>NW_024032082.1:0-12034 GCF_002237135.1 Teleopsis dalmanni | reverse complement strand
ATAGCCATTTCAAACAGAAAACACCTCTTGGGTAACCAATTTTTTTATTGGATGGTATTTCGTAGATAGTAGATAATCCAAAACTTTGATTAGAGAAAGTGGACGCTTTAAAAATATTCCGGACCGTCATACAAAGCTTGATTTAAACAACAACACTTGAGGAACAACGATCAACAATTGAGTTTTTTTTTAATCTATGTATTTTTTTACAAACTGTCAAGCATGTTTGACAATAAGTAATATTTACTACATTCTCCAGGTCAGTTTACTATCCAGACATATTCCTAATTATTTTGTTTCTGCAGCCTGTATTTATTAATTTATAAAAATTAATAACTAATATATAAAGTATCACAGTGTTCACTTCATACGGATACTTGGACACAGAGGGATCACAGGTAACGGTAGGACTAGCGTGGTTATCAAAGCAGGCGTTCGACTCTCTCAAATTCACTTCCAGGATATATATATTTCATTCGGAATGGCTAATCTGACCATTAAAAATTCAACAATGTCTAGAAAAGTTTGGGTAGTTGAAGATTCTTGTCAGACTACAAGACTTATTTGGTCCAATTTAGACAGAAAACGTACCAGGCAGCTGCTTTAGCTAAAGCAGATCGATAATCAGCACTACAGTATCGATGCTCAAAGTCACTGCGTACTACGGAAACATGCTTTAACACTTTACACTCTACACCCCAAAGGATTTGGTCGTATTGCAGACTCTACAGTAGTGTTTCAAAACAGTGATTCAAAACAGTGTTTCATCTTATGACCATCCTTAAGGCTCCTTGTCTCACCGACCTGATAGAACTAGAATCCTTCAAAAGGAGCCTGTAACCATGCTGAGATTCGATAACGCGGTGTTGGTAAGTCTGCCATATATTTTATTTTCTTATATTTTTATTATTTTTTTATTGATATTACTTAAGGTGAACTCTAGTCCCCACAACTTTGTATACCCGCCAATGTATGAGTTTAGATATTTTTAAAAAAATTTTTTTAATAAGTAGAAAAAGAATAATTTATCTTTATTTTATTAATTAAATGTATAATATATTTTATACATAAAAATAGAATGCTTTATATAAACTTTTGAAATAAACACTACTGACTATAAAACTGTATATATTTATTATTGTAATAATTCTCAAACTGTTAACATTTTAGTTAATGCAGTGCTTAATAAATGCTTTAGTTTCAAAAGAAATTATAAGAAATAAAATGGTTTTAAAAGTCTATATGGCAAATTATGAAGTATGAATTGATTCGAATATATAATCAACTTTATCAAAATTATATTAAAATGCTCAATAATTATTCTGGATTCTCAATCTCTAGATTTGCAAATAAGTAGAATAATGCTCGCAACATGCCTTGTATAAATGTACA
Organism: Teleopsis dalmanni; assembly: GCF_002237135.1. Lineage (NCBI taxonomy): Eukaryota > Metazoa > Arthropoda > Insecta > Diptera > Diopsidae > Teleopsis > Teleopsis dalmanni. The sequence goes on along the minus strand of NW_024032082.1, from coordinate 10,642 downwards.
ATGTGTTGCATATCCTAAGGCAGTGATGGCAAACCTTTTTAGAAACATGTGCCAAATACATATTGTATTAGAATAATTATATTGAATTTTTGATATTCTCAAATATTAATATATATGAAATGTTTGATATATATTGGCCATTGAAATAATACTAAAAATTCAAATAAATGTAAAATAAGTGTCAAATCGACAATTAAGTGTAATTGTAAAATTAACCCGAATAAAATGAAAAGCATTTAATTTTTTGTTAAAAGTGTTATGACCATATTAAACTTTTTATTTACAAGAATTTCTTCAAATCATCTACTATTAAACTGCTGTGATAGTGTCAATAATCATTACAATTACACTATACGTGATAATATTTTGCAAAACTCTAAATATTAAATATATGATGCTAAATTCAATTTACAAACTTTTTTGCAACAAATACTGCTTATTTACTTTAAAACTATTTTCAGTGGTTTTATTAAACAAAACAAATAATAGGGAACTATAGGGTTAAGATTCAGGGTAACCCTCTTTGTTGTTTTCTATTTAGCTAAGACTCAGGGTAACTGACATTCTTTTTTCTACCTACTCCTATAAGCATTTTGGCACATTGTGTTGAAATATAATTTTCAAATTTTATAGAACAATAACAAATCTTTTATTATATATTAACGATCGTTTAAAATTATTGTTTATAACTTATTTTTACATGATATATGTTATTATAAAATTATATTATTTTATTTTATATTAATTATTATATATAATTTATATAAAACAACAACCAATGATGATGAATATTTGGAAATACTCGAAACAGCTGTACGTAAAATTGTAAAATGTAAAATTATTGTTTATATCTTATTTTTACATGATATATGTTATTATAAAATTATATTATTTTATTTTATATTAATTATTATATATAATTTATATAAAACAACAACCAATGATGATGAATATTTGGAAGTACTCGAAACAGCTGTACGGGCAGCCGAATATTCAATTAATTAAAAATAAATAAAAATTTTGTTATTACAATACACTACTGTTCAGAACCTTTGTATAGAATATATATTTATTTATTATTGAAGTTTTTTTTTTCAAGGTAATTGGTCAAATCTTTTTTTTTTATATTGTTGTTAAAAATATAAATAGAAATTAAGAAAAAAGAAATCACAATTTGATTTTGCAATAATTTTTATTTTTCGATATTTCGACTTTAGTCTGAAGTCATCATCAGGAAACTAAGCATTATATTCATTACATATAATCTATCTTATAAAAAAGAAGTTTTAAACATTTTCTCTATATAAATTTTTAAATATACAATGCACACATATTATTTTTCAATGACCGCAAAACTGTCGGTTTCCTATAAATTAACATATGCATGCTATCACATATTGCGAGTTGTGCCTGTTGTTGCCTTAAAATAATTTTATAGGAAAATTACGTCACAAGGGGTTGCTGGCGTGTTTTGCTATTGCTTATGCTTAGAAACTGATTGAAAGCATACAAAGAATACATAAAATACAAAAAAACGGGAGAATTTATGCACAATAAAAAAAGCAGAAAAACAAAAAAGAAACAACAATTTACATGTGAAGTTCATTGAGTAATTGAGGAAGAGCAACAACAAAGCAAACACAGCAAAATATGTCAAAATACGAACTGTGCCGGCTGATATGTGCTTCGCATATGAAACTCACACACATACACACACACACTTAAACATACAGCACAAGAAATAGAAAAATATCCCAAATAAAATAAATGAAAAGCATTAACTGTAAACCGAGTGACGAGCGAAATGCGCACGGAAAGCATTTTTAGTTTATCAGCAACTCAACGCCAGAAAGCAGCGGTGAAATATTGATTTTGTGATTTTGTGTTTCTCGGCGAATAGCGAAAATTTTGATTAATAATTTAATTAAATTCTTTTTAAATTTTAATTGTGAATTAAATTAATTCTTTCCGGAAAAGTTCTTAAAGCAGCGAAAATTCGACGTACAAAAGGAAACATGGCTTTGGGAACTTGCATTTTGGGCAGCATTTGTGTGGGCCTTGTCTGCGCACAAATCGCACGCAGAGTTCTGCCATGGCTGTATTTGAACGTCTTTGGCCCCACTTTATTCGGGCCAAAGGTCGATTTACGCCGGCTGGGAGATTGGGCTGGTAAGTGACAAATCGAATTACTTTCGACATTTCGTTTGTGACTAATTATTATAAAAATGTGCCTCGTGTTGTTGTTGTTGTTATTGTTTACGTTGTGATAAGTGATAAGCAGTGTCGATAGAAACATTTTTCATTTGTTTGTATTTTAATAAAAAAATTGTATAATAAATGTATTCTGTTACCTGAACCTGATAGTAAAGTTTAATTTCTTAATTGCAGTTGTCACGGGCGCCACCGATGGAATTGGAAAGGCGTACGCCAAAGCGGTAAGTTTCGGTATCATTGATTTGTCAATCCACTTGAAAAAATTTAATTGACATAGAGTCTCTATAAATCTCTATGAAAGACACGACTACTCTTTCCTAGCCATCATGATTTGTCGGGAGTTTTTGGTAACATCAGTTAGCAGTAACTTGCGTCTAATTTTGTGCACTACACTGTATACCAACATAGCTTCATATTTAAGAATTTGAGGTTTAAGATTAAAATGTATTATATACATAAAATCTGCAACTACTAGACACGCCATCTAGCAAGTCTAAATCTGTATAAGAACGTCATAAAGAATGTCATAAGTCCGTTATATACAGAGTTGGCTATATAAGATAGACCCATCTAATATTTAGGTTGGGTGGGTAATATTTAGGTTTGGTTAGAATATAATAGAATAGAAAAATAAACAGGGTACCGACTTGAGACAGAGCGGAGCACCGCGACTATAATACATCAAGTTAGGTTAATATCAATATTATACATTATATGATATAGATATAAATTTAAATTGATCAAATTTATTTAACAAGAAAAAACATGAATTTATAATAGGTGAAAAAAGACTGATTCACACCAATTAAAAATTATTAAAAAAAAAACTTACAAATACTCTTAATCCAATCATTTAATTTGGTTTAAGGAGATTTATATACATCTCATTTTAAAAAATATATCGCGTAAGTGGCTACCCTTAGAATGACGTAATATACCGATTTCTTGAAATTTTCAATCGCATTTTCTAATGTATGACCCACTATAGCAGTTATTTCCTGGCGAATGTTGCCTTCAAGTTCGTCTAGTGTCTTTGACCTGTTAATATAAACCTTTCAACAATTCAGAAATATTTTTAGAATCTTTCAAATTCCTAGAAAAAAAGGGTTTGCGGTGTAAAATAGGGCTAACGTGGTGACCAGTCGAAACAACAATTTTTTAATAACAAACGAATGGAGAACAATGGATTAACTTTAAGCCCCCCGTTATCGCTAAAATTAAACTATACTAAGATATCAATGGTGGAAAAAGTTGCTATAACTTACTATGCAAGTCTTCACTAAAATCATTTGTTAATCCTAATCATATCAAAACCTGCAACTGTACAACCCTCAATCTTGACAACCAAGCTATATTGTCATTTTGATGATTTACAGTAAATAAAAAAAAAAAACTTTTGTGATAAAAGATTTGGTATTACTCTTTACAATTAATAAAATTATTGACATGCAATAGTACAGAAAACAACATCATGCTATTTATTTATCACATTCATTTACAATCTAATCTATTTTAATAATTAACTAAATGTTTAGACTTCACATTTGAATAGTACGCCGCATAATAAAAAATATTCTATATCAGTTTAACCACATCAATAGCGGTTGGAAATTTCAATCCTACCAATTAACTAAACTGTGCGAAAAGTGTTATAAAGAAAAATGTTTGACAAGGAATTAGTCTAGGATGTTCAGTCATAGTAAATAATATATAAATGTTGCTACAAGTTATCAGGAAAAGGAGTTAATCTTTCATTATAAAAAATATATTGATTACATTATATTTGATATAATGTGTACTTGAGGATATGTGTAAATATGCTTTAAACACTCCGTAATAACTTAAGGGCACTCTTGAAATTTTGTTTCATAAATAGTCTCATAAGAATTGATTAAGAAATAGACTATTCAAATAAGATTTAATAAATGCAACGGAAAGATTCATAGCCAATAAGCTTCTTTGCTCTCAGTAGAGATCAACAATGAGTTGTTCCAAATATTTGTAATTGGATCGCTTTGGACCAATTGGCCACCATTTAAGGCGGTAAACACATTATTTTTCATTTTTCGATGACAGTTTATTACAATCCACGATATATAATTTACGTGAGTATTAATCAATACTATAATCAATGTTTTAATTATTAAATTGTATATATATTATATTTTCCTTCTTATAAAAAAGCCACTGTACCTTGGTCTTTGAAAAATTATTAATTACAAAAAAAAAAAATAACTATCTAACATAATTACAATTATGAATATTATTTAAAAAATATAATAAAAACATATTAAAAACATTTAATGGTTCTAATAATTGCGAACGTATACAGTTATATGATAATTAAAATAGATTGTATAATTGCATTTACAAATAAAAAATTAGACTTCAACTATATATGGATTCAACCCAATCGCTGAACTACAAACAATTTACGATGTATAGGTAAATAATTTTATAAGTTAATGTAGTTTTTAATTGTTGTGCCCTCTCTAGAATTCAACTATCGAAAAAAAATTATAATAACTTCTACTCAAGTAATAACAACAACTCAAATATTATGAGAAAATTGTGAATTACTTAATTACTTATGCCATTTTCATTTAGTAAACTGGAGTAACTTTTTCAATCGAGATTCACTTTTAGCGCAATTTTCATGTTCGAGGGGTAAATCTCGAGTAAAATTTATAACACTCGAGATTAATTTTTAACACTCTAGATAATTTTCCAGAGTAGTAACATTACCCTGGAATTAAAAGCTGTTTTATATGACTTGACAAATAAAGTGTGATTTGATTCGATTAATGTATTTATAAAAAATATATTTGTTTACTAATACAAAAATGTTAGATTACTCTAGAAATGTTCGATTGGGCAACAAAATTTGAGAGATCGCGAGTAAATCTAAATTGAATCTTGTTTTACCAATCGAAAAAGTCATTATAATCTTTATCACAGAAATTTTGAGTGATGATATTGAGAACAACTTCTAAACAGCGTAAAAGAAATTACAATGAAAATTGACTTAAAGGGATTACATCACGCAATTAAATGACTGATTGGTAAGAAACCATGCAATAAACAACAGCTCATGGCATTATTCTTATAAGTAAAGAAAAGGAACTTAATTTACAGCGAGAATATTTCGTGAAAATCAGTAATAATGATAATACGATACATACTTCAAATCACATCCCAATATATAATGCCTAACTATAAAAACCAAGTGACCTATCTTTAAATAGAGATATTCAAAATATTCAAAAAAAAACTAATCCAACCATCTTCATATGAACTTCTAATGAATTTCTATATGCAGATCACTTAGTCAACTGGAAATATGCAAATGTTTTGAGAAGACATGTCTGTGACATGAAAATAAGGAATTATAATCAAACTTCAAGGATTAAAGAGCCTAAGTTTATTCTAAAAAAAAAAAAATATTCAATAAACATAAAAAGAAGACCTATAGACAAATTGGAAACTATGTTATGATAAGGTCCAACACCATTTTCTGTAGAGAGAGCCAAGCAAACATATTGATTGAAATAAAACGGTGCATGGAAAATTTAGAAAATATATCTATAAAAATTATTTATCGATCTGCAGAGAGCGTTTAGTACTGTTGATAAAAAAAAAATAATATTAATTATCAAACCAATAAACACGTGGGTAGTATTTGGCTCTATCATTCACACTAGTTCTAGCCGATATCATAGAAGAAGAGAAAAAGACTCTCAAAGAATCAAGAATCAAGACTTCACAGATGGCATATGTCAATCTATATCACACACCAATACTAAAAATCGCTTAATATTTAAAAATAGGCACTAAATATAGTTCAATAAAGATATTCCAAACGGCTTGATTTGACAACGAATTGGGTGCTACATTTTTCTCTACGCTATATATCTGGAAAGTTGAAATCTTGTTGGACGCTCTATATTTTCCGTTAAAATAAGTTCTAAATATTTCTCTTAAAATTACAAGAGAATTTAGAATAATTCTAAATAAGTAACAAAATTAAAGACCAATTTTATTATGACCTATTTCATTATTTTATGGATTTTTTTTATTACGAAATTATTACATTCTTCGATTAAGTGCATATAAGACAAATATGTAGAACGACTATCTTTGCATTTTTAAAAACTTAAAAAAATTAAAATAATTTTTTTTATTTTTGCTTACAATTCAGGTCTGACGGTTAGTTACCGTACATTCAAACTCGGATTTTACATAATAGCGCCCAATACTAAAAATAAGTACGTGCTAAAAATTCTAAATTAGCCCTTGAGTTCAATGAATTTTAATTAAGTAATAAATGTATGAGATTGAATTTATATAGCAAAAGTTTTAAAACTTTATATGTAATTAATTCAAAACACACAATTATTTTCGATTCGATTCATATTACTTTTGTGGTACGAAGTATATATTTGGTATTGAATTTAATTAAAAATTAAATTTATTTTGTGTTGATCCACTTAATCGCACATATCAAAATTATCTAATGAATCCAATTATTACCATGTATTATGTCAAGAAAGTTTAAAATTCGCATAAATATATTGACTATCTATATTTCTTGGCTAAAGATTCTAGCTGAGTTCGCAATAAGTTTTATCAGATAATCAGTTAATGTAGAACCCATTGCCTCTCTGTAAATAAAAAGTCTTTTGAGCTCCAGAAAGAATGGAACTGATTATCCACAGTCCACCGTATGTCGACATACATATGACATAGAAGATAAAAATTACCAGTAGTGACATATACAGAAAATGCAGGGACTTAGGAAAAAACGAGGTCTTTGAATATCGTTTTTGTTATATCGGATGTGTTTTTTAGCTGCTTGAGAACTCAAAATGATAATACAAAACAAAAATATTGTTTTTATATTAATCTGATAGAAAATTTCATGGCATTTATTTTTTGAATCTCGCTATATGACGTCAATGGTGGTATAAACATTGGCTTCCAATGCTTCAAGAATCGCTGGTTTGTCGACTTAAACCAATGGCTTAACATAGTCCCATAAAAAGTAAATGAGAGCAGTTAAAATGCACGCACGAAGGATCCAGTTAACATGACCTCTTCTGAAAATAAAGTTGTTACCAAATTGATTTTACAATAAATCGATTGTTAAGCGAGTATGTTAAGCGAGTATGTTAGGCGAATTAAACACGTATGTATGATTGCGCTATCTTGTTGGAATCAAGTATCGTCGCTGTTAAACTGATTAATTTTTAGAAATCAAAATTCAGCATGGGTCGATAGCTCAGCGCTCGCCATTCTCCCTAACGACAGCTGCTTACTCATTTCGAAATGAAGAAGGACCGATAATATCGACAGCGTGGAAACCGCACCAAACAGTTAATTGTTGTTGGTTTTAAATAGAGAAGACAATAATTAGTACAAACTGCAAGAATTGCTTGCTCACTACGCCGATTGACCGTAAAATAGACAAAGGGCTTTATAAACTTCGTCAACAGATTTATTTTTTTTTTTTCAAAGTGAATCTCAATTTCAAACCTTACTGAATGCTTTGGTAAACTTCTTAGATCTTACTTGTTATAGCCAAGTAATATTACTATTCCGTTAACAAAGTGGAATATAACAACCATTTTATTTTATGGTGGTGTTCTTTAGGAACATGAGAGACACGAAAGCAGACTGAACCGACAAACAAAGAACCTAACGTCATTTTATTGAACTAAACCTGTTCTGTACTTTGGCGAAAGTACAGATACTGAGAAGATTCTTAATTAAAAAATTTCAGTAAAAAATGCAAAAGGCAAAGATTGACTACGAGACCATCTAAGATCGTCACAAATATAGTGCTTGCATAAAGCAGAGAGAATATCAAATTTCTATTGTGGTGTGAGATATTGTCGACCATAACATGTAATTCTAATAGGTAATTAATATAATTTATTAATATATATTTATATTTATATATTTATATTTATATAATATATATTTGTGCAGTCAAACTGCCATAACTCGACTTTCTATAACTCGAACTAAATAGAGTGCCACAGGGTTTAAAGAGCAAAAGAAAATTCTTTAACTCGAAGTCTACATAAGTCGAACTTTTTCTTTTTTAAAATAGGACTTAGAGTTATGGAAGTTTGTCTGTATATAGAAATGTATATTTATCTTCCGCTTAAGAATTAACAAAATTATCATCACTTTAAGCATTTCGATACATTATAATTTGGAACTTATTGAATAGGTTCAAAATTTTAAGTTGTCATCTTTGCACACATTGGATTAAGATCTTGAATTCCTGATCATTTCTAGTACTGAATACAATACAGTTTAATTATAAACGATTTAATTTTGAAATATTGAATACAAATATGTAAATATATGAACAGTACAGTCAGATATTAATTTTAATTATTAGTATCTGAGTAGTTTTAAAATTCTAAAAAATGTCATACTTTCAAATGCATTCATTGAAGTGCACGTATTTATAGGAAAAGCAAATACAAATCGCAATCTTTTAGTAAATAAACATATTTGTACATTAAACAAATAAAAGTTAATATACAAATATTATTTATATTGTTTTAATTTGTTGAGAATATTAAGTAATTAGCAACTTCTAAAGAAAATCAATAGTCAAATCAGAGACTAAAGTCGAAAGTTTTCCCAAGCTTCAAGTATCTTAAAATGCAATTTGCTTAGACAAACATTAAAAATTATTTAAACAAAAGTATCGCATATGCGAATTATGTGAAGTAATAACGATTATGCAGTAGCCCTAAGTAATGTAAGACACTCGTAAGATACTTGATGTAAGATACTCGTACTTAATGCACTTTTTTTTTATTTCTGTTTTTATGTAGATTAGTTTTTGTTTGAGACAAAGTCATTAATTAGGTATAATTTTTTTTATTTTTTTTGCATGAAAATATAAATAATAAAAGTAGCAAAAAGATTCATATTTGATGAAGGTAAATCATTTGAAATTCAACTTCATTATTATAGTTCCTTAACCCCTTAAAGTATATATATTTATATGTACATCAATATACGTATATATTACAAACAAGGTTATACTATATACTAATCTTGAAAATAAAACTTCATTTAAAAAACTGCACAAATGTAATAGTACGTATTCAAAACTTGAACCAATTGAAGACGGAGTACCGCAAGAAAGTATACTTGGTCCAATTCTGTACCTAATTTACACAGACGACTTGCAAGTCCCACCAGAAAGTATAATTGCAACTTTTGCAGATGATATTGCAATCTTTACTACTGGAAATACCATAAAGGAATTACCAGAAGCAACGCAACATTTCATTAATCAAATTATGGAACACTGAAATCCGTCCATATAAATTTCACAAACAAAAAAATCGACTATTTGCCGATAACTATGTCCAGTGCTTGAATATCATACTTTTAAATACAGCTAAATACCTTAGCATGAACTTAGATACAAAGTTAAAATAGAAGGAGCGAGCGAGAATCAAAATACAAAAATTTATATTAATTTCTTGAGTAATAATCATCTGTCTCTATAAGTAACAAGTTAATGATATACAAGCTTGTCTTAACATAGCTCCAATGTGGATGTATGGTATCCAATTATGAAGATGTGCACCTAAATCGACCATTCAAATTAACCAAAATTAGTCAACGCTTCTTGATTCATAAGGAATACTGACCTTCATCAGGACTTGAAGATCGAATGTGTGGATGCTGTAATACAAAAATTTGCGGTAAAGCACCAAAAACGGTTACAACAGCACCCAAACGAGACTTTTAAATATGTACTTAATTATGGTATATCAATTTAAAAATATACACAAAATTATTAAAATCGGTTCAGATTTAGATTTAGTTGCCATATAAACTGCCGATATGTTATATTTTTTTTTGTTAGAAAAACTTTTTTATAAGTTGATGTATGTACTTCAAATACATAACTTGAACTTGAGCATAATTTATAAAATGCAGAGTTATAAAAATGAAGCTGATCGGTTCAGATTTTGATATAGCTCACATATAAGTCGGTGAATTAGAAACATGTTCTGTTTAGAAAAACGATTTTATTTTACAATATCTGAGCTTCTAATTTACAATATAGATAGGTATCTGCTATAGAAGACAATACATAGTTGTCTTACAAACTGATACTTGAGATATATATTTTATATTATATGGCTAACGAAATACAAACGTAAACAAAATATTTACAGAAGGTCAATTGGTATTATTATATATTGTATTGTATTTTATATATATTATTATATAAATGAGACCTCAATGTTGATCCAAAGTTATATGTGATAGGTGTCTAAGCTTTAGCAAACTTTTACCCAATACCTTTACTCATTTTTTTTTTTTTGTTTGAAAGGTTGTGAAATGGAACAGTGCTGAAGATACGTTTTTCAATATTTAATATAGC
>NW_024032081.1:0-12038 GCF_002237135.1 Teleopsis dalmanni | reverse complement strand
TTCAAATAAAATATGTTATTTTTAAATAAAAATTGAAACCCTTATAAATGAAAAAGCAAGAACACAATATAATTATCATAGTTTTTCAAAAAGCGTTCACACAGTTGTACTTCATTAAATTTATTAAACGAACAAAGTTTCATGTATAACAATATATACATACAGTATAAATTTTTTATATAAATAATTAACCCAAAATAGAGTTTTGTATTCAAATAGAAGTAATATTAATTTTTATTTAATTTTATTTCAAGTTTTTCATATTGTACATTATTATACGAATAACATTAGAAACAGTTTTTTAATTATTTTCAAATTTTAGCGATCAACGTTCATTTAAGTAAAACACTGATCGATTTGAATCAAACATTGCGGTTATTTACGATGTAATGTGAAAAACAAAATGCAATGTTGTGGTCAAGTTACTAAGTTAACTGTTTCTAAGTTAATCTTAAAAATGAGTACCACTACGGTGTACTGTGTTTAAAAAAAGGATTAAAATGACTACCCATTTTAAAATCTTTACCACGTCTTTTTTTCATCTCGTCAAAGCGATTGGACATTCCGTAGAGTTCTTTTGGAACTGCTTGGCCAGCTTCTTCCAAAATACGAATGAGATCCTTTGCAATACCCCAATCCGAGCGTGTTATATAACTTATGGCAGTGCCGGTTCGCCCAGCGCGTCCAGTTCTACCAACACGATGAACATACTCCTCAATGTTACGCGGAAAATCAAAATTAATAACATGACTAAGAAAAAAAAATTTTTCACAACTTCGGTTTTTAATACTACTAAGCACTTACGTGATGTCTTCAATGTCTAAACCTCTTGAAGCAACGTCTGTTGCTATTAAAATTTGTATGTCACCTGAGGTTAGATCAGCCAGTGCTTGTTCTCGATCGGCCTAAAGAAAATTTGTTTGAGTTTATAAGAATCTTATGCACAGAGGCATTACTCTAATAAAACTAATGTATTATGTACCTGATCACGAGAACCATGTATACATTGTGTTAACAGGCCTTTCAGAGATAAATCACTAGACAAGTCGTCAGCACGAGCTCGTTTAGAACAGAAGATAATAACTTTATCGCTTGATTTAAGGTTTTCTAAAAATGCCAGGACCTGTAACAGGAACAAATACATTTTTCTTCAAAGTTTTCTTTATTTAACTTTTCAAATAATATTACCGTATTAAATTTGTCCGCATCATCCACGAGTTCTACATTTTGAGTCACAGAATGAGTGGCAGTTAAATCAAGTGAGCCAACCCATACCTGTATAGGATTGTTCATATAGGTTTCGGCCAATCTACTAACACATGGTGGCCAGGTGGCACTAGTCATGACGGTCTGCCTGTCAGGGCGTATGTCAAGTAGAACTTTTCGAATCTGTGGCTCGAAACCCATATCCAGCATACGGTCCGCTTCGTCTAATATTAAATATGTAACCGATGTAATATCTACAACTTTAGCTTGAACCAAATCATTAAGACGTCCAGGCGTACAAATTATGCATTCAGCTCCTTCTCTGAAATCTCTAATCTGGTCACGACGACTGCCACCACCATAAATACATACACTGAATAAGAATTTCATTATTGTTTATTTTTTTATTCATTTGTTTTAAATTATTTCTTAACTTACGCTTTTATTCCACGGAACGAGTACTTGTTAACTTCTTTTGCTATTTGCTGTGCTAATTCGCGTGTTGGAGCTAAAATTAATATATTTGGACCATTGCGTTTCGCACGTGGTGTAGTCTGTCCATCAGTATGAATCAAAGCAGGAAGCAGAAATGCTAAAGTTTTTCCAGTTCCTGTTTGGGCAATACCTATCATATCCTCGCCTCTCAATAATATAGGCCATGCTTGCTTTTGTATAGGAGATGGTTCCGTAAAGTTTTGTTTCTTCAACTCATCAAGTATATCAGGATAATCTTTGAAACAGTGGTCGAATTTGTATATTGGTTTCGGTATATCAAGACACATTTGATCTTCACTTGTTTTTAAACGTGAAACAATTATATTGTTGTTTACTAAACGCATTTCATTGACTTCTTCCTCTGTCATAACAGCGATTTCCTTGACTTCTTGATAAAAATTTTTTCTCAGCTTTGGAAGATGCGCCCACTGCAACTTACGATATTCTTCCTGTAATAAAAAATATTTCATATGGGCAAAACAAATAAATCGATATCTTCATTTGTGGATTGTTAATATTTTTCTTACAACTTTTCTATTTAGAGATTCCCAATCGATAGGCTGCAATACTTCCTTCTTTTCAGTACCACCAATACATACATTTTTTGTAGGTAGACTTAATCTATTTTCGCCATTTTCTCCCTAAATAAATTTTATTATGAGCTACTATATTATATCCATACGCTCGTTGTATGTACGTCATACTTACAGATTTCGGAGTTGCAACCTGAATATTGTCATTTCTGGAAGAAGCACTAAAACGAGGCACGAATGATTTTTTTTTAAATTCAACTTTGGGATTGTGAGAAACTTCGTGATTTTGAGATGAAACATTTTTATTTTTATTTTTATTTTTATATTTCTGATCAGAGTGTTTTATAATTTCCAAAATGTATTTAACGGCATCGTCAACATTTTTTCTATTACGACCTTTCACAGTTACTATATGGTTGTCACTATTTATATGTACATTGACGTTGAACTTTGTTTTAATGCTTTTTATGTTGGAGCCGTTTAGGCCAATTATGGCACCAATGTAAGCTGGGTCAGTAGGAAATTTTTCTATAATCTCATTAAAATTGGACATGTTTGCACTTAAAACTCCATACACATTCCTTTCAGGTGGAGCATCATCCCACATTATTTCCAAATCATCCATTTTGATGTCAGCAAAACCTACAAAAAAGAATACCTCAATATTATATTCATTTTTACACAAAACCAACTAAATTTCAAACATTCAAATTGAGCCAATTTTCACGAAATCACGAATTCACGAATTCACGAATTTACGAATTCTCAATCATATCAAATGAAACGGTTTTTGAAATTAACTATTAAAAGTAGAAATATGTGTTCTTATAAGGATTATTGAGAGATAAAGCAATGCCAGTTTTTTGTTTTTGATTTGTATGTTGAAAATCATACTGTCACTTTCTTAAGTCTCATCACGCAGTGGCTCTATTGTTTCTTGTGACTTTTACTGAAATTCATTCTTATATAAAATGGTAATATGTGAAATGCAGATTTTATTTTTTGCAAATAGGGTCACATAACCTTAAAAACACCATTGCTCAAAGAAACAAGTATTTTTAGAAAATTTCAAGATTAATTGAAAATATTTAATTGAAAAAAGTTGCACATATATTCGATTTGAAGTCCCGCATTTTATGAAGCAAAATACATACCAGTAATAAAACTAAAACCGAAACTTAATCGAAAAAACACAAGCCAAAAAACGATTCGACCACCGACGCGTCTCTTGAAAAAGTAATAAATGTAGAAGAAAACTTGTTCCGTTCCCGTTCTTTCAAAATTAATATAAGTATATTTGGCAGCCCATACACAGATTTGCTTGAGATTGATGTAACTATATTAATTTGGTTTATGCTTTATGTGCACAAACCAATTTCACAAAGGAATATTCATTTGAAATGATTACACAATCCGATTGGCACATTATTTAATAATGTAAAAAATCCACATACAATTTTAATACTACATGTGTTCAATAATAAAAATTTTATCAATGTTCTGGCAATTTCGTATGACTCATTGCTGACGTTTCTTATTAATGAACCGGTCAGCATTCTGATAAGAGCGTCTCTTTATATAATTATACACCTATACCTCGGTTAACAGCCATTTCGTGCAACAGTAGACTCGATTAACGATCTAGCCGTATTTCTGACAGTGTTTCGCTTAACAGTGAAGAAACCGATAAATATGCCTTTTATAATACAAGCAATGGCTAGTTTAATGATCGATATGCCAAAAAGTTTTCTGGAAGAAGTACAACATTATAAATTATTATCTATTGTAAACACAGACAACAGTGCATTCACACAGTCTCGTTTTTAGCCGGTTTTGCACATTATAATCACTAATGAGTATGATATACCATACAAAGAGCTTTCATTAAAAAGGAGCTCATTTACTACAAATCAGCACATTTAAGACCAAAAATGTCGAACGCAACCCTTAAAACTAATGGTTGATTTGCTTGTTTGTTTATTCAAAATCACGAAAGAACAGCAGTGAGTTAGAGTTTCGGGAGAGGCGCCATCCAACTAAAAGTATTTCCAGGGCCCATCATGAAATGAAGCATCGTTGCTGCCGCCATGCTCATCTCCACGTCCATCGGCAGATCCAATATGATCTTCACATACATCGCTATATCCAATATCTATGTCGGATGACTGTGAAACACCTGCAAAAGAAAGAAATAAAGATAATATAAATGAAACTCTTTTGCAACACTTTCAGAATCTGATAGATGTGGAGAACCGTCACATCGCACTGCAAAAATGCACAGACGCAAGGTTTTTGAATTTAATGGAAGCAAAAAATGTTGCTTTGTCGGCTATCGCATCATCAAAGGAAAGAGGCTTTCCATATATCCGGCTCACTGGAGACAATGACTCAAGCGATGACTATGCATATTTGTTGCGGTCAACTGTTATTATATATTATAATTTCTATTACCATAATATGTTGAAGCCAGTTGAGTCAGTGCACTTAAGCACTTTTACTCTCTATTAACTGCGAGGTTTCTGCAAAACCCCTCTCTACGCCCTAACTGGATTATTGTATATCTCTTCATCAAACTAAGCAATAATTAACCTAAGATCTGCATACCTCTTCGAGGAGCCCGTAACCATTCTAAGATTCGATAACGCGGTGTTAGTAAGTCTGTCAGTTTTCGTAAATAATTTCAGGGCTCTATCCTTTATGTAGTTTTTCTGTATCGATCGGATCAATCTTGACGTCAATCACGTCAACATGCTCTTGAAATGTTTTGCTTGTGTTGAGAACACATTTATCCAGGTATAGCATATACGTGTCGTCAGCGTATAACACCAAAATCGATGGACCTAACATTGGGATATTAGATGTATAAATGTTGTAGAGAGTGGGAAAAGTGGAGATCTCTGAGGAACCCCTGTTTCTATAATTCTGATTGACGAGAGATCGCTGTTGATTTTCGTGCGAAAGGATCTCTCACGTAAGAAGCTGCCGATGATTTTAGTTGGCCTGCCTGGAACACCTAGATCAGACATTTTTACTATCAGGCCATCATGCCAGACCTTGTCAAAAGCTTTATAAATATCAAAAATGATCTTTCCAGTCGACTTTCTTCCACTAATGGCTGTTTGAATCATTTCGGCCGTTCTAGCTAGTTGAAGTGCCGTGGACAGGTCATTATTATCCGGTTTAGGGAAGACAATGACTGTGGCCAGCTTCCAGGTCTTAGGAAATTCATCTAGCCTGAGCATACAATTAATAATGTTAGTGATAAGCTGGATTGCGTTCTCTGGCAGGTTACGTAGGCATCTGTTGTTAATTATATCATGGCCAGGTGCCGACCTAATCTTCAATCTCGCTATAATTTGGGAGATTTCTTCGTTACTGCATACTGCAGTGCCATCATCTGGCTCCTGATCCAAAATATTATTTGCCTCCTCGGAGATACGTTCTTCTTCCTCTGAGTCATATTCTAAGTCTTCATTGGGCTGGAATTCAAGTTCAAGGGTGTCTGTGAAGGTCACGGCTTTTTCTAAATCTGTATATACCAAGCCTGTTCCTCTATGGATGGGTGGTATTACTGGTTTACGCTTCAGGCTGAAGTATTTATTTATGACCCAAAAGGCTGTTCCAAGGCCGTTGAGAAATTCACCCTATTTCACGTTTTTAAATATATAAATCTTTTTCCTGATTTCATTTGAAGGACGGTTGGCCTCCCTTCTGCTCTCCGGGTCACAAGTTATTTGAGTAAATTTCCGGATTCTATTTTGATTTCTAATCATGTTTTTAAAAGGCTGCGGTAAGTTAAAATAACTGTATGGTTTCCTATATTTGAGGGTGGAGCTATCAAAGGCATGCTTTAATAGATGGGCCAGGTTCTGTATACAGTTATCCAATTTTTCTAAGGCTTCTGGATGGTTTTTGATGCAGCTAACGTCTACTAAGTTCTTGAGCGCGTTCCAGTCGCTGGTAGATAACGTAGGGGTCATAGTGTTCATGGGACAGTTTATGGGAAGAATGAATAGAACCGGTTTATGATCAGAGTCTAGCTCATCTAAAACTTTCATATGCACGGTATAATCTAGGTTGGACATGCCGAGGTCTATTATATGGCCTTGGCATGTCTATTATATGGCCTGCTTGGTTCCACAAACGGTCGAGTCTACGTCCCGGAGCCACTCGTCATCAACGACGACCAAGAATCGTTTAACATCCCCCAATAGGACTCCTCAAGTGATTGGAATCCTGCTTTTAAAAGAGCTTGCTGTCCTTCAGCACCTCTACATAGACAATCTCCTTCTTCGTCGACCTTTGGCAGTCCTTCTCCAACCAATGCCTCTTCTAATTCTCCTACCACTTGGCTTTACACTGTGTGTAAAAGAGTAATCTCTAGGAACACCATCTCCGTCCGTTGCAATTCTTGTAATGGCTGGTGTCACCTTAGACCTTGCTCCGGATTGGTCTCGCATCATGGTTGGAATTCAAATTTCATTGGCAATTGCTGCCAAACTCCGCCTATTATTCCACCACAAAACCACTCACACCTGCAACGCACTAGCGTAGTCTCCGTAATTAATTGTTCATCCCCTCTCAAAATTCTACAGTTCAACTGTAATGGTCTAAGAAGGAAACTATTTGAAATTGCAGCATTCATGTTCTCCAACAACATTGCAGTAGCTGCACTGCAGGAGATTAAACTTTTGCCCAACTCCCCTCTCTTTCCCCCCTCAGGCTTTACACTTATTCGTAAAGGTCGACCTAGAGGCGCAGGAGGTGGCGTTGCTTTTCTGTTGCGGGATTCTACATATCATTTTGAGCTTTCTTTGCCCTCGTCTAATGACGAATACTTGGAGATTATAGGGTTAAAAATTTTCATTGGTAGGTCTTTAAGGTTCCTTGAACTAATCAATATATATTAGCTACCCAACTCTAGCTGCCTTCCGCAGCACACCCCAAATATTTCACATCTTCTAGATGAGGACTCGCGTTTTGTTCTGGGTGATTTGAATGCACACCATTCCCTCTTTTAGTGTTCTAAATGAGAACTCCTCCACTAGGGTAACGCCAACTTGTTCCAGCTCTCCTGATGTCAGTCTCGCAAGCCCTCTGCTTCTCGCTGCCTCGAATTGGAGTGTTGATATAGCTTTAAGCTCTGATCACACTCCCATCACAATTTCTATTCCATCGATCGAGGTCCTCACTGCGGCTGACAAGAAAACCTACAGGAATTTCAAAAAGCGAATTGGGCCCTTTTCAAAGATATTTCAGAACGCGACTTCAGCAACAGTTCCCTGTCCTCTGATTTGAACAAGGCAGAGAAACAATTTCGCAACATAATTATCAAAGCTGCCGCCACAGCCGTCCCAGCAGGTAGAATTAAAACCATTAGACCAGGTTTTCTTAGTGACGCTGTGCCTCTTGCTGAAGAACGCGGCAATCTTCGAAGATTGAACCCAACCAATCCACACATAAAAATCCTGAACAATAACATCCGTAAAATGGTGGACGATTATCGTCTTAGTAAATGGAAGGAACATTTAGATAATTGCGACCTCCAAAATGGTAAATTGTGGACTACCATTAAAGCACTTTCTAATCCTCCCTCTTTACTTCCTGGGCTGAAGAGGAATTCTTGACTCTGCCCATAAATATCGGTGAAATCAGGATCCCTACCACCACCAAACCTAAAATCCTGGGTGTCGTACTCGACAGTATGCTGACTTTTTCTGCACATGCGTCTGCTATGTGTGACCGGCTGAAATCGCGTAATAATGTGTTAAAAGCTCTCGCAGGTTGTTCATGGGGCAAAGATAAAGAAACCCTACTGAGTACATACAAAGCAATAGGACGTCCTATTGCGGCCTATGCAGCTCCAGTATGGACCCCACAACTCTGCGAGATGCAATGGACCAAAATCCAATCATGTCAAAACACGGCATTACGGGTTGTAACTGGTTGCCATAGCATGTCGCATGACGACCACCTTCATGCAGAATCAAAAATGCTTCTTGTAAAAGAGCACAATTATCTACTGTCCAAGCAATATCTTCTCGCGTGCCACATAGATGGTCACCCCAATGGCGTCATGACTAGTAGTGCCTTCCCTTCTAGATGCATTCGTCGATCTCTCCTTTCTTTTAATAATTCTATCGATACCTTTTGCAACGGAGCTAACATCAGTGAGGTCGAATATAAACGTGGACTTACGGCTCTCAACACACCGATGCAGTATCTTCTTCTAGACCTGGGTTGTCTGACAACAAGGTTTTTAATAGGTCTCCGCCTGAAATCTCCTCGGATGAACGCTCTCTTCCTCGTGCAACAAGAACTGTTCTTGCTCAATTGAGATCAGGACATAGCCGAGTGCTAAACAATTACTTGTCTCGCTTAAATACGTCCATCCACAATGTGTGCCCCAACTGCAGTTCTTCTCCCCATGACGTCGCCCATCTGTTTTCATGTATTTCTGCACACACAAATCTTCGTCCAATTAACCTTTGGACTCACCCCATTGAAGTGGCCAGGTTTCTCCGGCTGGATCCAGGATGATGATTTATATATACCTCTTCCCTACTCTTCCTCCTCCTTCTCCTTCATTACCCAACTAACTTTTATCCTATTTCCCTACGCATGTAATCGTCTTGTGTTTCCTTTCATGTTTATCTGCTTACAGGTCCTGCGGCTTATAACACCAACAACATATGGCCTGCTCCACTGCCGTAGTGAGTTGGCTCGTTACGCGTATGGAGTTGTAGCATATGATGGTTACAACAAACTGGAAAATTTTTCTTGCGGCCCTATTCGTACTTCTATCACCCCAGTTTCTGTGATAACTATTCAAGTCTTCAGTAAGGAATGTGGGTAAGTTGTTACTGATCAGTGTTGCTAGGTCCATTAGGTAGGTTTTCACGTTTGGCGGTGTATAAACTGAGGTAAAGATGATATTATCCGTTGGGCATTTAAGTAGTAGCTTCGAGCGATTGTAAGTTGTTAATTCTGAGGTAGTGGTTGATGTTTCTCCTAATAAGGATAGCAGTGCCCCTCCTCTTCTTTAGACCATGTCTGATATGTTAATGATGTAGTTAGGGATTTTTAGCTGCATTAAGGGTTTAAGGAAAGTCTATTGCAGAACCATATTGTCTGTTTCGAAATCATGAAGAAATTGTATAACTTCCTGTTTCTTGTTTGTTATGGAATTTGCATTACAGGTCACAACTTTCATGCGATGTAATCTTGATTCAGGTGACCTCAAGACTGGTGCTAGACTGCCTTGATAAGCTAAATTTGCTTGGCTAATTAAATCAGGTGTCGATTTTTTGGTTACCGCGACATACTGGCGTACGCGGAAACGAATACACGGACAAACTAGCCAGGAAAGGAGCAGCTACACCGATGTTGGTACTAGAACCTTCTTGTGTACTAGGAAATAATACGCTACTTTCTTTCATAAAAATAAAAGAGAACAGAAATAAAAAGGATAATTGGGATAATATACTAGGATTGAAACAATCCAAATCACTTATTGGTACCTATAACAATAAGTGATACCAGGATTGTATGAACCTACCAAAGGAAAAGCTTAGAATCATTACAGGCATTCTAACAGGGCACTGTAGATTAAAACACTACCTTACAATACTGGGGATACTTACGGATGCAAACTGTAGATTCTGTGAAGAGAATAAGGATAATTCAATATTTTTATATATATAATATTTTGTATAAACATATTAAATTGTTTTAATAAAGTTTAGAAATACAATAAAAATCAATCGTAATTGTTATCACTCTTATCGATTAGTTTGGGTGACAAGTGCAGAAGCTAATTCACACAAAGGGCTATCAAGCTAAACCAGATTAAGGATCTATAGTAAGTTATTACTATATTATGTGTCGTTCACACACAATTATCTGTACAAAGGATTAATATCCATCTTAAAAATATTTCAAATAAAATATGTTATTTTTAAATAAAAATTGAAACCCTTATAAATGAAAAAGCAAGAACACAATATAATTATCATAGTTTTTCAAAAAGCGTTCACACAGTTGTACTTCATTAAATTTATTAAACGAACAAAGTTTCATGTATAACAATATATACATACAGTATAAATTTTTTATATAAATAATTAACCCAAAATAGAGTTTTGTATTCAAATAGAAGTAATATTAATTTTTATTTAATTTTATTTCAAGTTTTTCATATTGTACATTATTATACGAATAACATTAGAAACAGTTTTTTAATTATTTTCAAATTTTAGCGATCAACGTTCATTTAAGTAAAACACTGATCGATTTGAATCAAACATTGCGGTTATTTACGATGTAATGTGAAAAACAAAATGCAATGTTGTGGTCAAGTTACTAAGTTAACTGTTTCTAAGTTAATCTTAAAAATGAGTACCACTACGGTGTACTGTGTTTAAAAAAAGGATTAAAATGACTACCCATTTTAAAATCTTTACCACGTCTTTTTTTCATCTCGTCAAAGCGATTGGACATTCCGTAGAGTTCTTTTGGAACTGCTTGGCCAGCTTCTTCCAAAATACGAATGAGATCCTTTGCAATACCCCAATCCGAGCGTGTTATATAACTTATGGCAGTGCCGGTTCGCCCAGCGCGTCCAGTTCTACCAACACGATGAACATACTCCTCAATGTTACGCGGAAAATCAAAATTAATAACATGACTAAGAAAAAAAAATTTTTCACAACTTCGGTTTTTAATACTACTAAGCACTTACGTGATGTCTTCAATGTCTAAACCTCTTGAAGCAACGTCTGTTGCTATTAAAATTTGTATGTCACCTGAGGTTAGATCAGCCAGTGCTTGTTCTCGATCGGCCTAAAGAAAATTTGTTTGAGTATATAAGAATCTTATGCACAGAGGCATTACTCTAATAAAACTAATGTATTATGTACCTGATCACGAGAACCATGTATACATTGTGTTAACAGGCCTTTCAGAGATAAATCACTAGACAAGTCGTCAGCACGAGCTCGTTTAGAACAGAAGATAATAACTTTATCGCTTGATTTAAGGTTTTTTAAAAATGTCAGGACCTGTAACAGGAACAAATACATTTTTCTTCAAAGTTTTCTTTATTTAACTTTTCAAATAATATTACCGTATTAAATTTGTCCGCATCATCCACGAGTTCTACATTTTGAGTCACAGAATGAGTGGCAGTTAAATCAAGTGAGCCAACCCATACCTGAATAGGATTGTTCATATAGGTTTCGGCCAATCTACTAACACATGGTGGCCAGGTGGCACTAGTCATGACGGTCTGCCTGTCAGGGCGTATGTCAAGTAGAACTTTTCGAATCTGTGGCTCGAAACCCATATCCAGCATACGGTCCGCTTCGTCTAATATTAAATATGTAACCGATGTAATATCTACAACTTTAGCTTGAACCAAATCATTAAGACGTCCAGGCGTACAAATTATGCATTCAGCTCCTTCTCTGAAATCTCTAATCTGGTCACGACGACTGCCACCACCATAAATACATACACTGAATAAGAATTTCATTATTGTTTATTCTTTTATTCATTTGTTTTAAATTATTTCTTAACTTACGCTTTTATTCCACGGAACGAGTACTTGTTAACTTCTTTTGCTATTTGCTGTGCTAATTCGCGTGTTGGAGCTAAAATTAATATATTTGGACCATTGCGTTTCGCACGTGGTGTAGTCTGTCCATCAGTATGAATCAAAGCAGGAAGCAGAAATGCTAAAGTTTTTCCAGTTCCTGTTTGGGCAATACCTATCATATCCTCGCCTCTCAATAATATAGGCCATGC
>NW_024032080.1:0-12038 GCF_002237135.1 Teleopsis dalmanni | reverse complement strand
TTATTTCATTAAATCTTATTTTGCACTTGTGTTTTTTGCTGTTTAAAATTAGTGGTCCAATGTTTCGTTTACGCTTCATTGCTCAAACTGAATTGTAGCTCATTCATATATTGGTAACATTCATCAAATTTAATGAGTCTAGCAATTAACTTGCAGCAATTAATTCAATGTGTCTAAATAATAATAATTCATTAAACAGAATAATATAACAATTTTGCATGATTTGCATAAGGAATTATTTGAAAATAATTTCTGGTGTACGAATACGAGAACGAGTACGCGTAATTACCGTACATTGTCTATAAAGTTTTGTTGTAACATTGAAAAAATATTGTAAATTTTTTGCATTGCTATTTACTATTATTCACTATTTAAAAAATTTTTGTTGCATTTACCATATTGAGTGGTGCTCGTGTCGGTTATCTTCATTTCTTGAACTTCGAATTTATTACTACATTTTTGGTTTATCATAATCAAACGTAACTGTAAATAAAGAAATTTAACATGAATCGGACTAGAAGAAAAATTGAACGCTCAAAGAATCCCTTCTCAACCGCTAATATATTTTCGAGATGGAGTTTCTGGTGGATGAAAAAAATATTTCATAAGGGTTTGCAAGGACCACTTGAAGAGGAAGACTTATATCAGCACCGTAAAGACTTAGATAGTGAACGAGTAACTACAAAGTTTTCGTAAAAACAAGACTGTGCAATAATCCGTTCGCGTAGTTTAACTGCTGTGTATTTTATTTTAGAAGATTTAGTGTTTCCAGCAGAGATCGTAGGCAAACGTATTCGTGCCAAATTGGATGGCACCCAAATTATATATAAAGGTGCATTTGGATAAGAATCTACAAACGACCATTGAGCACAAAGTAAGTGTTAAATAACACTTATTTCATTAAATCTTTTTTTGCGCTTGTGTTTTTTGCTGTTTAAAATTAGTGGTCCAATGTTTCGTTTACGCTTCATTGCTCAAACTGAATTGTAGCTTATTCATATATTGGTAACATTCATCAAATTTAATGAGTGTAGCAATTAACTTGCAGCAATTAATTCAATATGTCTTAATAATAATAATTCATTAAACAGAATAATATAACAATTTTGCATGATTTGCATAAGGATAAGGAATTATTTGAAAATAATTTCTGTTGTACGAATACGAGAACGAGTACGCATAATTACCGTACATTGTCTATAAAGTTTTGTTGTAACATTGAAAAAATATTGTAAATTTTTTGCATTGTTATTTACTGTTATTCACGATTTAAGAAATTTTTGTTGCATTTACCATATTTGAGTGGTGCTCGTGTCGGTTATCTTCATTTCTTGAACTTCGAATTTATTACTACATTTTTGGTTTATCATAATCAAACGTAACTGTAAATAAAGAAATTTAACATCAATCGGACTAGAAGAAAAATTGAACGCCCAAAGAATCCCTACTCAACCGCTAATATATTTTCGAGATGGAGTTTCTGGTGGATGAGAAATATATTTCATAAGGGTTTGCAAGGACCACTTGAAGAGGAAGAGTTATATCAGCACCGTAAAGACTTAGATAGTGAACGAGTAACTACAAAGTTTTCGTAAAAACAAGACGGTGCAATAATCCGTTCGCGTAGTTTAACTGCTGTGTATTTTATTTTAGAAGATTTAGTGTTTTCAGCAGAGATCGTAGGCAAACGTATTCGTGCCAAATTGGATGGCACCCAAATTATATATAAAGGTGCATTTGGATAAGAATCTACAAACGACCATTGAGCACAAAGTAAGTGTTAAATAACACTTATTTCATTAAATCTTTTTTTGCGCTTGTGTTTTTTGCTGTTTAAAATTAGTGGTCCAATGTTTCGTTTACGCTTCATTGCTCAAACTGAATTGTAGCTTATTCATATATTGGTAACATTCATCAAATTTAATGAGTGTAGCAATTAACTTGCAGCAATTAATTCAATATGTCTTAATAATAATAATTCATTAAACAGAATAATATAACAATTTTGCATGATTTGCATAAGGATAAGGAATTATTTGAAAATAATTTCTGTTGTACGAATACGAGAACGAGTACGCATAATTACCGTACATTGTCTATAAAGTTTTGTTGTAACATTGAAAAAATATTGTAAATTTTTTGCATTGCTATTTACTGTTATTCACGATTTAAAAAATTTTTGTTGCATTCACCATATTGAGTGGTGCTCGTGTCGGTTATCTTCATTTCTTGAACTTCGAATTTATTACTACATTTTTGGTTTATCATAACCAAACGTAACTGTAAATAAAGAAATTTAACATGAATCGGACTAGAAGAAAAATTGAACGCCCAAAGAATCCCTACTCAACCGGTAATATATTTTCGAGATGGAGTTTCTGGTGGATGAGAAAAATATTTCATAAGGGTTTGCAAGGACCACTTGAAGAGGAAGAGTTATATCAGCACCGTAAAGACTTAGATAGTGAACGAGTAACTACAAAGTTTTCGTAAAAACAAGACGGTGCAATAATCCGTTCGCGTAGTTTAACTGCTGTGTATTTTATTTTAGAAGATTTAGTGTTTCCAGCAGAGATCGTAGGCAAACGTATTCGTGCCAAATTTGATGGCACCCAAATTATAAAGGTGCATTTGGATAAGAATCTACAAACGACCATTGAGCACAAAGTAAGTGTTAAATAACACTTATTTCATTAAATCTTTTTTTGCACTTGTGTTTTTTGCTGTTTAAAATTAGTGGTCCAATGTTTCGTTTACGCTTCATTGCTCAAACTGAATTGTAGCTTATTCATATATTGGTAACATTCATCAAATTTAATGAGTGTAGCAATTAACTTGCAGCAATTAATTCAATATGTCTTAATAATAATAATTCATTAAACAGAATAATATAACAATTTTGCATGATTTGCATAAGGATAAGGAATTATTTGAAAATAATTTCTGTTGTACGAATACGAGAACGAGTACGCATAATTACCGTACATTGTCTATAAAGTTTTGTTGTAACATTGAAAAAATATTGTAAATTTTTTGCATTGCTATTTACTGTTATTCACGATTTAAAAAATTTTTGTTGCATTCACCATATTGAGTGGTGCTCGTGTCGGTTATCTTCATTTCTTGAACTTCGAATTTATTACTACATTTTTGGTTTATCATAACCAAACGTAACTGTAAATAAAGAAATTTAACATGAATCGGACTAGAAGAAAAATTGAACGCCCAAAGAATCCCTACTCAACCGGTAATATATTTTCGAGATGGAGTTTCTGGTGGATGAGAAAAATATTTCATAAGGGTTTGCAAGGACCACTTGAAGAGGAAGAGTTATATCAGCACCGTAAAGACTTAGATAGTGAACGAGTAACTACAAAGTTTTCGTAAAAACAAGACGGTGCAATAATCCGTTCGCGTAGTTTAACTGCTGTGTATTTTATTTTAGAAGATTTAGTGTTTCCAGCAGAGATCGTAGGCAAACGTATTCGTGCCAAATTTGATGGCACCCAAATTATAAAGGTGCATTTGGATAAGAATCTACAAACGACCATTGAGCACAAAGTAAGTGTTAAATAACACTTATTTCATTAAATCTTTTTTTGCACTTGTGTTTTTTGCTGTTTAAAATTAGTGGTCCAATGTTTCGTTTACGCTTCATTGCTCAAACTGAATTGTAGCTTATTCATATATTGGTAACATTCATCAAATTTAATGAGTGTAGCAATTAACTTGCAGCAATTAATTCAATATGTCTTAATAATAATAATTCATTAAACAGAATAATATAACAATTTTGCATGATTTGCATAAGGAATTATTTGAAAATAATTTCTGTTGTACGAATACGAGAACGAGTACGCGTAATTACCGTACATTGTCTATAAAGTTTTGTTGTAACATTGAAAAAATATTGTAAATTTTTTGCATTGCTATTTACTGTTATTCACGATTTAAAAAATTTTTGTTGCATTTACCATATTGAGTGGTGCTCGTGTCGGTTATCTTCATTTCTTGAACTTCGAATTTATTACTACATTTTTGGTTTATCATAATCAAACGTAACTGTAAATAAAGAAATTTAACATGAATCGGACTAGAAGAAAAATTGAACGCCCAAAGAATCCCTACTCAACCGCTAATATATTTTCGTGATGGAGTTTCTGGTGGATGAGAAAAATATTTCATATGGGTTTGCAAGGACCACTTGAAGAGGAAGAGTTATATCAGCATCGTAAAGACTTAGATAGTGAACGAGTAACTACAAAGTTTTCGTAAAAACAAGACGGTGCAATAATCCGTTCGCGTAGTTTAACTGCTGTGTATTTTATTTTAGAAGATTTAGTGTTTCCAGCAGAGATCGTAGGCAAACGTATTCGTGCCAAATTGGATGGCACCCAAATTATAAAGGTGCATTTGGATAAGAATCTACAAACGACCATTGAGCACAAAGTAAGTGTTAAATAACACTTATTTCATTAAATCTTTTTTGCACTTGTGTTTTTTGCTGTTTAAAATTAGTGGTCCAATGTTTCGTTTACGCTTCATATATTGGTAACATTCATCAAATTTAATGAGTCTAGCAATTAACTTGCAGCAATTAATTCAATATGTCTATATAATAATAATTCATTAAACAGAATAATATAACAATTTTGCATGATTTGCATAAGGAATTATTTGAAAATAATTTCTGTTGTACGAATACGAGAACGAGTACGCGTAATTTTACCGTACATTGTCTATAAAGTTTTGTTATAACATTGAAAAAATATTGTAAATTTTTTGCATTGCTATTTACTGTTATTCACGATTTAAAAAATTTTTGTTGCATTTATCATATTGAGTGGTGCTCGTGTCGGTTATCTTCATTTCTTGAACTTCGAATTTATTACTACATTTTTGGTTTATCATAACCAAACGTAACTGTAAATAAAGAAATTTAACATGAATCGGACTAGAAGAAAAATTGAACGCCCAAAGAATCCCTACTCAACCGCTAATATATTTTCGTGATGGAGTTTCTGGTGGATGAGAAAAATATTTCATATGGGTTTGCAAGGACCACTTGAAGAGGAAGAGGAGTTATATCAGCATCGTAAAGACTTAGATAGTGAACGAGTAATTACAAAGTTTTCGTAAAAACAAGACGGTGCAATAATCCGTTCGCGTAGTTTAACTGCTGTGTATTTTATTTTAGAAGATTTAGTGTTTCCAGCAGAGATCGTAGGCAAACGTATTTGTGCCAAATTGGATGGCACCCAAATTATAAAGGTGCATTTGGATAAGAATCTACAAACGACCATTGAGCACAAAGTAAGTGTTAAATAACACTTATTTCATTAAATCTTTTTTTGCACTTGTGTTTTTTGCTGTTTAAAATTAGTGGTCCAATGTTTCGTTTACGCTTCATATATTGGTAACATTCATCAAATTTAATGAGTCTAGCAATTAACTTGCAGCATTAATTCAATATGTCTAAATAATAATAATTCATTAAACAGAATAATATAACAATTTTGCATCATTTGCATAAGGATAAGGAATTATTTGAAAATAATTTCTGTTGTACGAATACGAGAACGAGTACGCGTAATTACCGTACATTGTCTATAAAGTTTTGTTGTAACATTGAAAAAGTATTGTAAATTTTTTGCATTGCTATTTACTGTTATTCACGATTTAAAAAATTTTTGTTGCATTTACCATATTGAGTGGTGCTCGTGTCGGTTATCTTCATTTCTTGAACTTCGAATTTATTACTACATTTTTGGTTTATCATAATCAAACGTAACTGTAAATAAAGAAATTTAACATCAATCGGACTAGAAGAAAAATTGAACGCCCAAAGAATCCCTACTCAACCGCTAATATATTTTCGAGATGGAGTTTCTGGTGGATGAGAAAAATATTTCATAAGGGTTTGCAAGGACCACTTGAAGAGGAAGAGTTATATCAGCACCGTAAAGACTTAGATAGTGAACGAGTAACTACAAAGTTTTCGTAAAAACAAGACGGTGCAATAATCCGTTCGCGTAGTTTAACTGCTGTGTATTTTATTTTAGAAGATTTAGTGTTTCCAGCAGAGATCGTAGGCAAACGTATTCGTGCCAAATTTGATGGCACCCAAATTATAAAGGTGCATTTGGATAAGAATCTACAAACGACCATTGAGCACAAAGTAAGTGTTAAATAACACTTATTTCATTAAATCTTTTTTTGCACTTGTGTTTTTTGCTGTTTAAAATTAGTGGTCCAATGTTTCGTTTACGCTTCATTGCTCAAACTGAATTGTAGCTTATTCATATATTGGTAACATTCATCAAATTTAATGAGTGTAGCAATTAACTTGCAGCAATTAATTCAATATGTCTTAATAATAATAATTCATTAAACAGAATAATATAACAATTTTGCATGATTTGCATAAGGATAAGGAATTATTTGAAAATAATTTCTGTTGTACGAATACGAGAACGAGTACGCATAATTACCGTACATTGTCTATAAAGTTTTGTTGTAACATTGAAAAAATATTGTAAATTTTTTGCATTGCTATTTACTGTTATTCACGATTTAAAAAATTTTTGTTGCATTTACCATATTGAGTGGTGCTCGTGTCGGTTAAATTTAATATTGTATAAAAAAATATTCACTTGATCAAATTTGACACTCAATTTAACATAAAATTCACACATTTTCTTTATGGATTTGTTTTATTGATTTAAATTTCATAATAATAAATAATCTAATAAGGGCCCTCGTAAAGTTGTTCTAAGGGTGTCGGAACGCGATCGATGCGTAGGAATACATACTTGCTCTCTGACAGCTCGCTGGGTACTAAGACTGGTTGTTGACCGTGTCGCAGTCCAGGTTGAGTTCGTACATTACCTAAGTTTCTGCACAGTAACTTTACGAAGTCTGTTTCGCTTGGTTTGATTTTGACTTCTGTCAGCAACTGTACCGGGACTCTGAGAGGGTTGCCGTACTACAACAACAATGGGCTTGGCTGCTTCAGTTGACACTGTGTCTTGAAGTCCACTTAAAGCATGCTACCGAATATCATCAATTTTTTGCTGAAATAAAAGATGCCGAGCAATGACTCGTGAAGCGTGATGACATTTTAAATAGCAAATATTCTCAATCGGATTTTGGTCTTGATCAAGGTGAAGCTTTATTACGTGGTATGCAGGATTTACGTGAAGAATTGAATGCTTTTAGTGAAACTGTTGCTAATTTGACCCATCGGGCTCAAACAATTGTTCCACTATATAAAAGACGACAACCGGTAAATAATCAATGCTCTGTACAAGCAATATGTGCTTATAAGCAGCAAGGTCAACTACAAATTGAAAAGGGAGAAACTTGTATCTTGCTCGATAATTCTAGTCGAGTTAAATGGAGAATTTGTAATTCAATAGGACAAGAGGGTTCAATTCCTAGTGCTTGCTTATTAATGCCTCCTCCTGACCAAGAGGCAATTGATGCAGCTGAACGACTTAAACGGTTATTCGATCGTTCTGTGAGCTTATGGCAAAAAAAACATTTACGTCTACGTCAAAATATGATTTTTGCTACAATTCGTGTTGTCAAAGGATGGGACTTTGACCAATTTCTTGCAATGGGTCCAGACAGGCGTACAGCGATACGGCATGCACTCAATGATGACGCAGATAAACTTTTAAGTGAGGGTGATCCAAATGATCCACAATTAAGACGTTTACGCCGTGAATGGATGAAGTAAATCGTTTATTTTGACGAATTTGAAAAACGCGCTAGAGCTGAAGGTAAATTAATTTAATTAAATTTAGTTTATTTTTATTTTTTTTCGTAGGCGGGTATATTCACCAATTATAAAAACATTTTATCAAATAACTGTCATACGAACTTAATTTCAATTAAATTTAAGTGTAAATTTTTTACTTGATGTTAGATTGAATACATAAATTTGTTTAGTACGAAAATAGTATTCTCTTCAGTAGTGTCTTATTAAAACTATTTCTGTATCGTTTGTGATGAAGAAATTATTTGCCAGCCGTAGAACTCGTGGTACTAAATAAATAATTTTAGCTTAAATTTAATTTTACAGATTTAAAACGTATTCAAATATTTTATTATACTTTTTAGAGGAAAGCAAACAAGTTAGCCGAATCTTCACAGAAGAATGCATTGCAATCAAAGGAAAACTTGAGGACATATTAATCTCAATTCTCGCTTTGGAAATTTACTTTGCTTCATTTCAAGAAGCGCCAAACGAAAATGGATGTGTGTATGCGAGAGTTGTCTGACTACGAGAGAAGGAATAGAGAAAGAGCGAAAAACAATATATTCGCTAATAAATTAATTTATAAAAAAATTGTAATTTATATTACAAATTTTTTTTAAACAATTATAATAAACTAAATATATATAAGCTTATAATATATGTTTGCCCCTTAACAAATATATAACAAAAAATATTTTATGCAAATAAATTTTGCGCGGCAGTTTTTTGCACTTGTCATTTTACTCTTATTCGTATGTGAATTTGATCAAAAATCATTTGCTCTGCTCTCTCACTGCAAGCAAACGGTTCAGTTTCTGTTATTTCTTCTTTCTCTATTTAACAACTTTTTTATACAGTTTTTCGATTTTCGTTTTTGCTGTTGTTTGTTTGCACAGAGTAGAACATAAATATTTTAGGCGGCCACCGTCTTGGAAGTCAAGTTATTTGTTTTTGAGGCCGTGCACTACACACTACACACATATGGTGTGTTTGTTAGTTTGTTTAATTTGTTGTGCAAGCGATGTTTGCAAATTTTCTTTTTATCTTCCCTTTCTGTTAGCAGAAGTAGCCAATTTCCTCAAAGAATTACTATTTTGAATCTTAAATTATTATTTGTTAATTTCAGAGCTACCTCAAACAAAATAAATCAAAACTTATATGCTTTGTTAACTAAAAGCCTGCAGTAAATTATTGAAATCCAATGCATTTAAAAATGTACGCATGTACATGTAAATGAACTGCGCATGTAAAACAAAATTTTTGAACGTGCAGCCAAAAATTGCGACATCAGAAGCACATTAGCCTATACGATATCTAGATATACTATAAAATATTATTAAATATTTACATAGCTTCCTTAGCAAAAAAAAAAAAAAATTGATTTTAGAATGACTTTAAAAACTTTATCTAAAGTACATACATATATATTTGATGCATGAATCAAACCTTTTTAGTGGTTCATTGAATTCTTTTTTTATAATAAAATTATTTGCGAATTAATTTAAGGATTAAGTTTGCAGAAAAAAAGGTTTTTTTTTCTTAATAAATTAATAATAGTAAATAATTACACAAATTTACCGGCTAAAAAATTCTTTTATGAGTTCATTTAATTTTTATTTCGACGAAATTCATCGGAATACTCTAGAAATTCATTTAAATCAGTGTCAAAAATGTCTTTAAAATAATTATTTTCTATATATGAAAGTTATTTTCTATGTAAATTGCTATAATTTTTAATTTTATTAAATTATTACATTAGTTTTGCTGATATAATTAATATATAATATATTTTTGAGTTAATTGAATTTTATTAAGTAAAAATTCATTTTCCTGCTTTGCGGGTTTTACTATTTACGTATATTAATAAACTGCAATTAAAAATGATTTAATTCATAAAATTGTAAAAAAATTTAAAAAAAATTATTTAAATAATTTATATTTATACATGTTATATAAAATTTAAATATTTAAAAAAACTAATAAGCCGAAAAATATATCAATTAAAGTGCATTTCCACAATCCACATTCATTGTGCAGTTTTATAAACTGTAAAACTTCTGCATAACATTTTGTTTGTTATTCAAAAGAGAAGGAACGCATATAAATCATACAGTTACTATACTAAACAATTGGTGAGAAGAGCATTGTGGATTGTATTGCATACAAGTTTGCTAATACAATCCACACAAACTGATTTATATACACGACTTCTCAGTGTTTCAGTTTTATTACGTTTACAGCGTTTGAACAATACGGTCGCGATCTGTAGTGTACGGAAAAATTTTCAGCGAAAATTGAAAATTGTGTGTGAATATTTAAAAATAAATAGTTAAAACATAAATAAATTTGAGTTTATTTAACAATAATTATTGTTTTTATATTCCAAAATAAAATTAAAATTTTGTGATTTTATTATATATAGCAGAACACACAAATTTCTTGTCTATTCTCGCACTGCTTGTACGCAAAAGAGTAAATTAAAAAGAGTACGGAGTTGAAGACAAAACTCAAGAATGTGGAAATATTTTACTGTCTTTCTTTGTTATGCAGATTTTACGTTGATTGTGCACAAAACAAATTGTACACAAAAACAAGGTACAGAAAGGTGTGTTGTGTGTCGCTCATATTTCCATGCGGTTGCTGCTTATGCCTGTTCTGCTTGCGCGCTTCCTTTATCAATTCGTTTCATATGTTTTTGGTGTTTCTGTATTCGAATGACTATTCCATTCTAACGAGCACTGGAAGAAAGTGACGTCTCTTTTTCTCGTGTTTTGCTTTTGGTACATACAATAATGTTCTTTTTTGTCATTGGTCTTCTTGTCAGTTGCTTTTTTTTCTGTTTTGTGCTCCCATTTTGTGCAACAATGAAAACACATGATAGACTGTCATTATTTTTAATGTTACTTTATTTTATTTTATATTGCATTTTTTCACTCCTTAATAAAAATGAAAAATTTTTTAATTTGTGCAATGGAGTTTTAAAACTTCTTAAATGAAATATAGTGAAGTAGGAAATATTTAATTGATTTTATTTTATTTTTTTTTTTATTGGAAAATTAAGTTCCACTAATGCATTTAAAATTATTTTTCTTATACAATTACATATTCTTATAATATCTAATATTCCAAATATTTATATAAAAATAAAATAGCAATAATAAGGGAAGAATAATAAAACATTGGTCTGACCGATTCTGTTTCTTTGTCATAAAAGTTTACTCACTTACTTATAATC
The DNA here is from genome assembly GCF_002237135.1 of Teleopsis dalmanni. NCBI lineage: Eukaryota > Metazoa > Arthropoda > Insecta > Diptera > Diopsidae > Teleopsis > Teleopsis dalmanni. The sequence continues at coordinate 1,041 of NW_024032080.1, read as the reverse complement.
AGTATAATAAAACTTTTTTTTATATATGAATTTGACATATTTTCTCGTTTAGAAACAAATACTTGCAGCCGACTATGGATCAGATTTATCATCTGTTAAAGAAGAATTGGATAGTCAACAACATGAACACAAAATTATCGATAAATTTCACTCTAAAATTGTAAATGACGAGCGGCACCAAATGAAATTTTCTGGCGAAGAATTGAACAATTATCAAGATTTACGACGCCAAATGTCTACGCTTTGTGGATTGGCTTATAGAGGCACGTCCATCTTTCTCACCACCACGACGAGACTTACGTCCACCAGACAGTGACCCAGGAGCAACACAGTATTATAGCCATAGACTCGATGCACTAAATATAAAATACGATAGATTATTAGAACAATTATCGCAGAGGCTTAAAACAGCTATCGAAGTAAATGGCAGCGATGGCTTGGTAAGTACCATTTTCGGGATTATAGAATTTATACACAATAAGCGATTTTATTTTTATTTTTAATTAAAATACCGTCTAATTAAAACCTAAACTAATAAAATAATTCACTTGATATTTCTATTTATTTCTACTGATCTAGAAGTATAAATTACTTGTAATGATGATTAAAAGTGTGATTTTTCCATCATTTTCTGCAAACTTTAAAATAGAAACTCGTTTTCTCATTTTTATTGCAGTAGTTTTATTTTTAATTTATTTCATCAAATATAGGAAATAACTTGTTTTTTTTTTATCCACTTTATGGTTGGATGTATATTTTACTTATATTTATTCTAATACTCCAACGAAAAATCATTACTTATATTTTTCAATATTTTACAAACAATTCTTATTATGAGAAGATTTAGTGTTTCCAGCAGAGATCGTAGGCAAACGTATTTGTGCCAAATTGGATGGCACCCAAATTATAAAGGTGCATTTGGATAAGAATCTACAAACGACCATTGAGCACAAAGTAAGTGTTAAATAACACTTATTTCATTAAATCTTTTTTGCACTTGTGTTTTTTGCTGTTTAAAATTAGTGGTCCAATGTTTCGTTT
>NW_024032079.1:0-12044 GCF_002237135.1 Teleopsis dalmanni | reverse complement strand
CAAAAACCATTATGTATGTACGAATGTGATATTGGAGATATTAAGTCTGCAGTATATTAATATGTATGTTTTTATTGCACATTTGTGCATATATTTTACCTCAAAAGGAACTATTTCTTAATAGTTTGAATTTTTGGTGACTTTTTGTGATTATTTTAAAAAATATTTTTAAGATTCATATAAAAGTGTTTGAAAAGTATTTTAAAGAAAATAAAAATATTAGAAAAGTAAGAAAAATTATATTGAAAAAATGTATAGAAGTCCCTAAAGCCACTAATAATGCTTCCTGGTTTGAGCAAACGCATGAATGCTATTTACACCGGATTAACTGTTGACAAAAGTACCATTTTAACCAATATTGTGTTTGGAAGCAAGTTTGTTAATTTTCCTGGAGAAATAAACAATACTTAAACAAACTTAAATTTAGTGCTTCAAAGTATTTTTGTGTTTTTGTGTTATTGTTTTTTATGTTTTTGTTTGTTATAATAAAGAAAAAATGTCCAGAGACGAAGACAGAACAAAACGCAATGTGCTCTCGTTCATTAATGGACCCGAGCCAAGCATAGATCGGCGATTTCGTCCATGTCCGAAGAATATATTCAAAGCAAGTGGTGACATATCGAAAACAAGTACTATTGGAGAAGATGGGGCCATGGTGTATCTACGACTGCGTCCTGTTAATTCTCCTTCATCGTCATATAAAATTGCAGGCATGGGAAATACTCTTGTGGTGAACCCACGTTTAGATCAAACAACGACAAGTAACAATAAAGCAGCAATGGAAAAACATTTTACCTTCAGCGCGATATTCGATAATAATGATAGTCAAAAGGGCGTATACAATAAGTGTATAAGTGACAAAATAAAATTGGAGGAAAGTTTCACAGTGCTGACTTATGGTACATCTGGTTCCAGAAAGACTTTTACACTATTAGGTAAAATTCAATTAAAGTAAAATTATATGATTTGTTTAAAAATAATTGTTTCTTTAGGCGATGACGTTAATCCTGGTATTGTGCCGCGTTCCATTGAGAATATTTTCACATTATACAATTCCAATATAAATCCGCACCCGGCAGTTAAATTACAAAATGCTCGCGTAGTTATTTTAGAGGATGAACTTTTTGCCAAGGAAATAATTTCAACTCGTCAAGTGCTCACAGCTTGCGGAGATATAACCTCAGTACATAAGCAATTCCAACAAATCATATGCTCAGATCATAATTTTGAAACCACAGTTTTCGATGATGTGTTTGTTATGATTTGGTTGTCATTCGTTGAAATTTATAACGAATTTGTCTATGATTTACTGGAATTATCGGCATCTAATCAAACAATTACAGTGCCGTCTCGTAAGAATCTTAAAATTGTTAGCAACGATGGAAAAGTTTTCGTGAAAGGATTAACACAAGTTTATGTGAAGAATAGCTTGGAAGCCCTAAAATTGCTGCGCTTTGGCTTACAACGTGTCACTTACGCCTCTACTTCCATCAATGCAAACTCCAGCCGGTCGCATTGTATATTCATCATTGACGTGCTAAAGTACAATGCATCAGGTTTGATAACAGAAGTAAGTTATTTTACTATTTTACTATCATTCAAATGATTTTATCCATTATTTTTTTGTTTTGTATTTGAAGATATCTTATAAATTCTGTGACTTGGCTGGTTCTGAACGACTTGACAAAACTGGGAATGTCGGTTCACGGCTTAAGGAAACACAACGTATCAATACATCGTTGATGATTCTGGGTCGCTGTCTTGATGCTGCTAATAATTTAAATCGTAAGAAGAATACTGAGGTTATTCCTTACCGAGAATCGAAACTTACGATGTTGTTGCAAGCTCCACTGTTAGGAAAGGAGAAAATTGTCATGGTGGTTAATGTTACACCCACTGAAAAATATTATGAAGAAAATTTAAATGTTTTGGGATTCTCTTCAATCGCTAAGAATATTATCTTCAAACCACCAATTGTGAAGCAAAATAACTTAAGATTTTCATTCTTTTTGGAACCTTCCAAGTCCGGCAGTGCACAAAATGCCTACATTGAGCAATTACTCGAAGAAAATATTTTGTACGTTTTAAAATACCCTAACTCTTTTGGAATGTAATAATATATAAATTATTTATTCAAATAGGCTGCGTAATGATAATGATCGACTGATAAACGAAGTAAATAATTTCCAAATTAGGATAAATTCTGAACTCTTGCGGCAAGAAAAAGAAATTCGAAATGAACTTGTGGACTCGTTTGAAAAAACATTGACTGCAACCAAGGAACAAGCTGAAAATCGTCTGAAACAGGAACTTGAATGTCAAAAACGAGTATTTGAATCAAAGGTGAGTCAAGTGCGCTATCAATTCAGATATATTAATCACATCAATAATTAAATTTCAATTTATAATTTTTAGTTGGCAAAAGTGAAACGAGCGCATATTGAACAAATTGAAGATTTGCGTGAAGAGTTACAATAACTGAAAGAGAAAGAATGTCAAAAATATCCGAACAAACACAATCCAACACTCGCTTTTAGTCCGCGGCAAGTTAAGGTATTGCAGGCACTGCCAGAGAAGATTCGCGATAAAACTCAAATCAAAATTGAGACAATAGATTCAGTAGTCGCAGATCCTAGTCCGATAAAAAATGATAATTCGCATGAAGAATTACAAGACTTAAAAGAAAACATTTGCGATGAAATATCAAGGAAACGCAGGACATTAGAGAATATGGGAGCCTCGCATGAGGAATTTTTAGAAACTGAAAGACAGATTTACAATGAAAATCCAAACAAAGTGATTGTACTAGACGCAAATTATACGAACAAAATAGGAGAAGAATTAGAAAAAATGGAGGAGGACTCAAGCGATAAAAATTCTAACGAACTCAACACACTGGATGTTTAGCATTCGCAAAAAATGTAATATTTTTTTACGCAAAGAGAGAAACTGCATCCTATAATAATACAATCACGAAATAGTCCTTGTAAAAGAGGATTAGCGTTTTTTTGTAATTTATAAGAATATTTCTAGTTTTGTTTAAATAAATGTATTAGATTATATCAGTTAAAATTACACAATTTTTTACTAATTATTTTTTAATTAAGTTAAATTCAGGCAATTACAAATGAATCAGTTTAAGTTTTAAACACGGTAGTAAGATTTTTCATCGCGTTTAGATAGATGTAGCAGATAGAGCTGAACATACTTGTATCATAAAGTAATATCCAAAAATAGATTAAGTTTTTTTCAAATAAAGGTAAATGTCCATTAGACTGACTATTGTATTACGGAAAAAATATGAAAAAATAATTAATTGATTTTAAATAAATTTATCTGCGTGATACCCGATATACCACCAGTAAAGCTAAAATTAATTATTTTTCTAGAATTTTTTTTATTGTATATTATGTTAAATTAGTATTATTTTGTTGTAAATTAATTAATAATTTAAGGCTTCATCGACTAAATGATGAAGTAATTGCATTAAAGCCCACATAATTTTAATTTCTTTAAGTTCTTTATTTGTTGAATACCTTATCTTTCAATATCCTTACTCGTATTATAAGCTTTTAAAAAAATAACAGTAGGAGAATTAGGAAGGAGTTGATAGTAGCTAGCACCTTGACTCTTCTGTCCGTATGCACTCCATGTAACGGGTACTGTGTCAACCTGGCAATTTACATCACTTTTTTTTTGTAAAATCCATTATATACTTAAAGTATCAGATAATGAATATTTTGTTGAAGAGATTGTTGTAGCAATATGCCAAACTGGAAGCAAGCTCAGAAAAGGTTGATAACACATTGCACAATGGGCGGAATAGAGAAAGTAATGTGAAGATATAAAGGAGTAGAAATGAAAGTTTCGAGAATGGCCATGTCAACTTACCGGAACCACTCGTCAACCAAGTATCGTTCACCACCTCCAAATGGATATTACAAGCAGCTTCTAGCGTGTTAAAAAAAGACAGGAATGACCATCTTTAAGGCATCTCTATGAATATCAGAGTTTCTAATAGACCAAAGAATTTGAATATCTCCCTTAAGTTGATATTTTGAAATTTTTTTAGTCAAGTGTAGACTTAGCTGGCTTACTAAAAGCGATAAAACCAAACTGATTCAGAATATGTGTACAGATTGTTTTCTCTGTTTTGATGTGGTGTTTAACAAAAGTCAAACGCAATTCCAATACCTCAATTAAAATCCTACAATTTTTTTTTACAGAAACAATTAAACTTCAAATCTAATGATATTTACTAAATATAATAATAACGATTACACAATAAATGTACTTAAAGTGAAGATTATTACAAATCATCCTTAACTAAAAATAACTTAAGATTTATTTCTTGAAAAATGAAGATATGCTTTTTGTTCCCTTTGCGCTCTTGGCTAATGCTTTCTCCTTAGCTGTGAGTACGCGCTCCTTAAGCTGTTTTTGACATATTTACAAAAAAAGGTAAACAAATGTTTGGTGGTTGCATTTTCTTGAAAACGATGCAATTCTTTTTAGAACTTTAACTTCCCAAAAAGTAATTAATCGAAGTTAAAAATATGTTTTAAGTTTATATTGTAAGGTTTGAAGGCATATTTAACCTTCATGCAATATTTTTTTGGCACAGACCAAAAATCAAATCAACATGCAAGTTGAAAAATCAGTTGTTTGAAATGAGAACAAATGAAATACAACTTATGTAAACACTTTCAAATGGCTCATTCAAAATGAGCCATTTTCGGCCAGTGTAAACGCCATATTAACCACAGCTTTCACGATACTTCCCTTTAGGTGGCCTATCTCTATGGGTCACTACTAAGGTCACTACTATGCAAAAAACTCTTCAATTTTTTTGTTTTGACTTAATTATCTTGGGTGTAGAAGTATTTGTGTTGGAAATTTATTTATTGATATGCAATTCACAAGTAAATTATAAAAAATTCCTGATTAGAGTGCTTTTATACACCAATAACAAATAAAATAATGCAAAATGTTATATTAAATTGATTTTACTTTTTTAAAACTGATTATTAAGTCCTGGTTAATTTTTTTTTACATTTAATATTGTAACTATAGAATTATCAAAAATTTTTATAAACCAAATTTATAATTCGATATCTTTCCTTATCACTCTTACAATCATTATATTAAGATGATTAAGATGATGATTTTTCAATTTTGGTGGCATATAAGCAAAGTATGTATCCTTTGTCCATTTGCGCACAAAAATGGGCGCATGGCATATCAGAACAAGCGGGTGCTTAATTTGTTTGGTCTAAATTTTATAGAGAATTAAAGTGATCAGAAATATTTTATTGTAATATACTGTAATGTAATACGTTATATATATATTCGTCCGTCACTTCAAACACTGCTGTTCACCAGCTAGAAATTGCACAAAGCCAAGCTCTGAGAAAACTTTTCAAAGTTCCATGATACATTAGGACGAATGACATCCTCAGGGACCTCAAGATTGATCCCAAAATACATAAAGGATAGAGCCCTGAAATTATTTGCAAAAACTGACAGACTTACCAACACCGCGTTATCAAATCGCAAAATGGTTACAGGCTCTATGGGGAGGTATGCAGATCTGAGGTCAATTATTGCTTAGTCTGATGAAGTGATAAACAATAATCTAGTCAAGGTGTAAAGAGGGGTTTTGAAAATACCTCGAGTTAAAAAAGAGTATAAGTGCTTAAGTGCACGAGCTCAAAATAGCTTCAACATAATATATTGTATACTACTACATTGTATTGTTATTATTGTATTGTATTGTTATATTATATTGTTTTGAAATATGTTGTGTAATATTATATTGTATTGAATTGTATTATATAGCTTACATAAATTATATTTATATATTCGAAACCCACATCAGAGTGTATAATCACCTTTCTCAACAAATAGAGTCGACAATCATAGGATACAAACGATTGCATACCAATATCATTTACAGTTGACAAAATGACGGTAATTGGAGCTTTGTCCAGAGCATTAAATAGTTGTAATGTATTACGCTATGAGTTCCTGCGGTCCTCTGGAAAATAAGCTTTGCCATAACGTCTTTGTATCCATTCCAATAGAAATGAAAAGTTATGTGAATCTGGCATTCCGGCTAGAATACATCGATGATCTTAAGACAAGTCCTCAAATGCATCCTTTAACATATATATCATTCGTTTCTTATCACTACAATCATAAAATTTTTTGTGATATTTTTTAGTTAATGGAGAGTCATAATTAGAATATAGAATAGAATATTATTCCTGCGATTCGGAATAATGGTCAACTGATTTTGCAAGATTCAATCTGCACATATGTTAGCAATTTCACCCAAATTTAGTGGGTAATAAAGTCAATATATCAAATCAATATATAAATTATAAAAAAATTTTAAAATTGTTTATTTACCTCTTTTTCGTAGCGATCGATATCTGTCATATCTAAAATTTTAAATCTTCGTGCAAGTGTCAATTTACCCTTTTTAATCTACTCTTTCTATTCTTGTCTTTTGTGATATTGACAGACTACTCTGATTTTATTGGCTTTAGCTCTTGGTAAATCCAAATCTGCAAACATTTCATCTATATTGTGGTTTACTACTTGATATGAAACACGTCTTCCAACTGAACAGGTTCCCATTGTGTATGAAGAAGTATTCTAATGATTACAGGAAAGATATCATATATAATATTAAGGATAATGTTAAGATAAGTCTTCTTTATCTTCTTTTTAATAATGGCAGATTTGCTATGGAATTCCCGAGAATGTTTGGTATCTTCACAAACATATATAAAATTAATAGTTTCAGTAGCTAAAAAGTAAAAATCTAAAAAGTAGAAAGTAAATCCACACAAAGTCCAAGATTTGACTGTTATCAGTATTTTACATATATATCAATTTATCATATCTACAGCTATTTAATATAAACTAATATTGTAATATTGTATAAAGTAATATAATACTAATATTGTATAAACTAATATAATTTATTGTAGATTATATATAGAAGCGGTTCAGTTTAAAAAGACTGAACGGCACAGAATTTAATCTGACCGTGATTGTTCTTTGTGTAATCATCATAAAATAGAAAATATATGTCATATTATTGGTGTATGTCCAATTTTCAGAGAACACAGATGGATTTTTTTGATAAAACACTTCTGTCCGAAGAAGAAGCTAAAGTCTTGTTAAACGGCAGCACTATTTATAACCTGTGCAAATTTATGAAAAGTGTTTTAAGTTACAGGAGATTAATTATTTATGAATTTATATGAGTAATAATGTTAATAAAATGCACCACACAAATATGTTATTGTCAATTTAGATTTTAAGTAAGATTTCAAAATTTTTGGTAAGTGCTGTATGAATTTTTAAATCAATAAATAATAATAATAATAAATAATAATAATAATAATAATAATAATAAATAATAATAATAATAATAAATAATAATAATTAATAATAGAATATAATAACATATGACAATTCTTTTTTTTTTTTTATTAAAAGAGTTTTATTTATTAAAATTATTATTAATAATTTTTTGGAATACAATATATTTATAATATTTTTTATAAAGGTTTTTACATAATTTTCTTTACCCTTATATATAAATAATCACAAAATTACAATAATATCAGTTACAATTATTATTTTTTTACCATTTAAATACTTCGAAATGTTAATAAATTTTATAATTGTTCCAATAACCGTAGAGCCATAATCTTGACAAAAGTCATTATGGCTTAGACCCAGTTTCATAATATGCCTTCCTATTATGCAGTGAACCGTCAGCATTAAAACCGTGCTGGTAAGCAGATTACGCCTTAGTTCAAGCAGTTAACTACAGATCTCCAGATCTGAGAGCCGGGTTCGTCTATCAAATTTTGCTTGGCTATACTCAGATATTTTATACAACAATGGACAAACGTTAAATATAAAATATGAAATATATTTAGTAAATGTTTGAGAATATTTCATACATACACTTCAAGAAATAAAAATAAATTATATACAATTAATGTATATTGTTAAATGAATGCATATAACATAATATTACACTCGTATATGATTTATAATATCTTAATATATAAATAATTATTAAGATAGCTTTTTGTAATTTATTGTTTATATTATGACTTATACAATAATTATGACTTGTTCCACCCACGCATTTATTCCATACTCAATTGCGAAGAGGTCGTTAACACGCTATGCAAATTGCAATTCGGCAAATCTTTACGTCATAATTGGTGTGTTTTCATTATTCAAACACCTACGTCAGATAAGAAATAAACAAACTTTTGATGTGCATATGTTAAAGAAGAGCACGACTATTAACATATATTTGGGAATAAATGCTACTGCAATGTGCAGTAGCAATTATGTTTATTATTATAAACCGATAAGAAGGACTGATGTAAGGACTGTATATTTTGAATTGGGCAAGAAAAGAAGCAAAAGAAGCAAGAAAAGAAGCAGATAAAGCCGTTTGTAAGCAAAATAGGCGCAACGCACTACTACAATATTCTACTACTAAATGAAAAGGAGACTACATTTTTTTGACGTTCATCAACGAAATTCCAGTTTGATTTCATCTACTGTGCGGTTTGGTTGTGTTTGGACGCTCCGTTGTGCGCTGTTGTTGTTTCGAATAAATTTGAACTGAAATTTTTATATTTAAAATTATTTTTAAAAACATTACGATAAAGACAAATATAAATACAAAGGAATTAAACAATTTCTATAGAATATTTTAAACATTTAATAAATAATTTTCGCAATTGCGTTGTTTATGAACTGCTAATGTTAACTAAAAAATAAATAAAAATTATATGTTATTGGTGCCTTAAGTATTTATTTGCTTTTGTAACTGTAATAACTGTTTTAAGTGTAACGGTTTCCGATATTTTGTAGTGTGCAAATAGGGCTTTATTTTGTATTTTTTAACCGACGAAAGGTTCAAGAAGTGTATAAATATTTAACATAAATTTTATTAAAATATAATTTTATTAAAATTTAATATAATATAGTACAATAGCAATATAGTAGAAACTAGTATTGCTTAAGAACATATTTACCGGTGGCATTTTGACGCGCTTTCAGTTGAAATTAAGGTTTGTGTTTTTATTTTGATCACTTTGATTTCGAAGTTCTCTTGATAAAAAAATTTATATTTTATTTTATTTTGCATTTTTCTTAAATAAATTAAAAGAAAATATATATTTTATAACAACGTAATTAAGACTTTATAAAGGTGAACAGAAGTATCGGTGCAATACTCTTTCCAGAATAATAGATCTATTTCTCTATAGAGAAGTAGACTCTGTGATAAATGGACTACTAAGCAATTATTGATAAACAAGACGTTATGAATATGTATGGTTACTACTTCAATATATTCTGCTTAATTTGGGGCTCATTTATGAAAAAATTGAATCAAACCCTTAATTGTACTCATTAACATGAGTTAGTACTTATCGTAATAAAATATTTAATTTAAGTGGATATGGGAGTGTTAATTCTGGCCTCAATCGCAATATATGTATTTAATTATTATAAATTTCATCTCTATTGCAATCCCATATTCTGCCTCGACCCCATTAATCCCCCATTTTTTTATTTCTAAAGGTAATTAATTTTATAAATGTTTTATTAATTGCTTAATTTATAAATGTATAATATTGTATATTATATTACTACACTTGAAACTGCTGTTTTCCAGTCGAAGAGTCCATCGCATTTCAAGTACCATCTGGTGAATGTTCAAACAAATAATTATTCTCAATTAAAAAAATTAAATCGAAGTGCGAATATTTTTTCTTCCTAAGCTTATAGAACGCATAAATGACTGCCCTCATTCATGGTGCGTTCAATGTTCAAAATGAGATGTGGGTAAGTAAGTTGCTTTGTACTTAGTATTTGCTCATCTCCATGTGCTCTGCTGTGGCCCCTAGCACTGATACCGCTTAGACGGTCTTGTCCAACGCTCACCAAAATTCAATTATCACATGCATGCGAATAAACACAGTAAACACGCTGCTCGCCTGCTTCCCTGCCTGCCATACAATGTGTACAATTCTTTATTCTCAAATTATGTCTATATCAGAAGAATTTCTACATATGCTAAACGTATCAATTACTTTGAGCAAATTATATGTATTTGTGTTCATGACGAGTGATTACTAATAATATAGAATGATAATATATAAATCGTAGCTCAAACAATTTTCATGACTTAATTATTCGATCGTCCGATTTTTGGTCAGATAAACAAAACCGAATATAATTTCAGTATTTTGGTTAAATCTTGCTTTCATAGGTTCGAACTAGTTAGAGCATTTGCAATCTACGTTTTGACTCTAATTTCAATTTTTATGTGCACTATTGACCTAATGTTATGGGTGAGAGTACTCACATACCTTAATTAACAGCAAATGCCAGGTTCAATTGAAAGATATGACGCTATTTTTATACTGATTATTATTTTATATATTGTATGTAAAAAATAGGAGTTTAATAATTTCAGTATTCACACAAATCTATATATTTGTTATTTTCCGTTGTTCATCAATGCTAAACACATAATAGCATAAAATTTAAAATAGTATACAATGTACCTTATCTCTTCAAGATTTTAACTATAACCATTATGGTTAATAATATTTGTTTGGATCATCATCGCGGATGACACTTTCTAAATGTTTAATACACTGTGATATTCTTAAAAAATTTAATCCGCAAAACATTTTGCTTCAGCATAACGAGCTAGACGTCTCATAGTTGAGTTTACAATATTTTAGCATTAAGCATCAACCACCCTTCACAAATCTTTATCACGTTCACCATTACCAGTTATAAGACAATAATATTATCTCAAATAAGTATAGTAAATATATAAGTTTTTAACATATTTATAAATACTCGCATTTTCCCATAATTTCCAGCACAAATAATTTTGCCATAACTCCAAGCAATAGGTCTTCACATGAATAAACAATTCATTTAAGTAATAAGATATGGGTGCTATCTGTGTATAATTTCTCTCAATATCGTGCTGAAAAGTTCCAAATTACTTAATTTCTTTTAAAAAACGTAATAAGTCTTACATTCAAAATGCTATACTAGATATAAATTTCCCTACTAAATTAAATTCGTTTTAAATACGAAGTAACCGCCTTCATTTCACTCAAACGTGCAGTCAGTACTTCACTTAGCTATAATGTATGCTTTAAGATAATCAAAAGACAAAGTGTTAGCTCTGAGCAGTAAAAGCAGAAAAGAAAAAAAAACAAGAAACAACTAAAATGCCAGCTAAAAGCACTAAAAAATCGAAGCACAATTATTTGAAATATCTGTAGAAAATCTTCGTATAGATAGTTTTAATGCTAATAAGAGTATATAAGCGAATAATAAATAATTGTTTTAAAACACAACTGTTCATGTGAAGCAGATTTACCATGGCAAAGTCAAATTAAAAATTAATGAATTCTTAATATAAAATATATTGAACTGATCTATAGCTAAATGGTGTAGATCTAATGTTTTAGTGTTCTTGTTTAAGAACATCAAAGAGTTCAAATTAAAAGTGTGTAAATATATTTATTTTTTTATTTTTCCAAAATAAAATATGGATTTGTAAATAAGCAGTATTTTGTTTGTTTTTAAATTAGCTTCATTCGCTGTGCATTTCCAGATTCCCAAAATAAGAACTAAATCAGAAGTAAACAGTATTTCACTCGCTCTATTGTTCTTTGACTGTAATATATGTATTTTTAATTACATTTAAAAATAAGAAATGTTCATAACTTAAAATTTTGTTTATATTCACTAATTTTATTTTCGTATTTTTGCATAAATTAAAATCTTAAATAATCGCAATAATTAGATAATTATAATGTTTGGTGTGAAGATGCTATTTACTGCCAAAATACGCATAGTGTATTCTTCTGGGCGATAGTATACTTATAGTTCTAGTACAATAATGTCCATTTAGACTTTAAAATGTTGACGTCTTACAAGAATCAAGAAATTACTGAAAT
>NW_024032078.1:0-12057 GCF_002237135.1 Teleopsis dalmanni | reverse complement strand
CATCTTCGACCACTAGCATTTCGCACTTGTACTTTTGTTCATCAATAGTTATTGACAACTTATCTGTCTTTTCGGAACACACATATTCACCGCCGGCAAAACCGTTCAAAGTTTTCACACATTTTATTAGTTTATATTTCAATACAATGGCTATATTACGCTTAATTATTGACACACCACTGCCTGAATCGATCAAAGCGTTACATAAGATATTGTTTATACATATTTGTTTAATTATAACACCAGGTTTTTCAATCGCATTTACTGGATTTCGTTTATTACACGTTTTTGTGTCATGGTTTCCTGAACACATTGAACAACGCGGCTTTCGTTGCGGTTTTGGACAATTTTTCGAAATGTGCCCATACTCCCGACAATTATAACAAACCGGTCCCGTTTTTACCACACGAGTTACACTGGAGTCACTGTTATTTTTATTCGGCATATATTGATTATCATTGTAACGTACTGCTGGTCTTCGTACGCTTACATTACTGTTCTGCAACGACCGCACAAAATCTGAGCAATTTTTAAATTACATAGCAGATAATGTCTTCCGCAACCCGTAGTCATACAACCCGATGGTTACATATCTTATGACCACTTGGTCTTCGAGTTGTCCGCGGCGTCCAATAGTTTACATTCGATAGTAGTACTCAACAACGCTTTCATTTTTTCTCTGCTGATTGCCCATTAACTGCATATGAATATCAGCAGCATTCAAAACACACGGAAAATCATTTAAGAATGCGACCACAAATTCACCCCAGCTACGAAATACTGGTTGCGAATCGATCCACAATTTTGCGGCACCTCTCAATTTACTTCTTATAGCAAATAGAATAACATAGTCATTCCACTGGTATGCATTCTTTAATTGCTCAACACTTTGAACAAACTGCACTGATGTGACGTCATCACTGTTGTTGTCGAATGGCGGCAAAGCATCTATAATTTCTCTTATATTACAGTAGTTACTCGCACTCTGCATTGCCATAGCAACATTCGAATTCATATTTGTTTCATACTGCAAATTGGTTTGATCTTGTCTGTTCTGCATGTACGGTGCGTATTCTGCTGACGGAGCAGCTACAGCTATGTTCGGCGCGATCAACGGCGACTTTTGCACACACTCAGGGATTGAAAAGATTACTGGCGCCGACGTAGACGCATTAGGCATATTCATTACATGTGACGCTGGCAGAGGCCACACTGTGCTTGTTGATGCACACGAATATTTATTCATGTATTGGTTAGGTACAGTTATCGAAGGCAAAGAAACACTCACTGTATCTGTTGTAGTTGTAGTTTGACTTGTTGCATGTAGAGCAGTATTCGGCACAAAATACTTATTCGCATTTAATTCCGGCATCGACGTCGCCACCGCATTGATAGGCTGTATTAATGACTCCAATGTCCGCTGGAGACGCAATACTTCGGCTTTCAATTCCAAAACGGTGGTGTTTTCGTTTGCCGTATTAACATCGGCGACACTTTGTTTCTCCTGATCATTATGTTCATGCAATTGCGTTTTCAAATTACTTTCCTTTACAGAAGGAAAATCATCCAAGTCAATTGCATTTCCCATTGTGTTCGAATCCATTATTTTCACTAATAACTGTCTACACTTATTACCATTAAATTATTATTTGCACACTTTATTTTAAATCCCACTTCTGAATTTGTCGGATATTTCTTACATTAATGCACTCCGAGAGCGTAACACTCATGAGAGCATGAAAAGATGCATAAGAGCAATGATACTAGAAGTAACAATCAAGCAATAAATAAAAGTAAAAATATCAAAAGAGTGACACTAATAAACAAATCTTTGTCAAATTTTAAAATAGATATAATAACTACGATTGAGCGAATATATGGTCAAATATTCAAATATCTTTACTATAAAAAATAATAAGTTTACTAAACATTTTCAAAAACAAATCAATGTAACTACTAATTAAGTTCTACATAAAAATTCATGAAACCCAAACAACAAAAGCAACCACTTATAGTTAAATATAAAACGTAACAATAGACAATATTACATATCTAAATTAAACAAAAAACAATTGTAATTAATAATCATTTAAAGATGAACCATCCAAAATTTTAAGATAATAATATATATTGTAAATCATAATGAAGAATTTAAACTTGAAAAACCGAAACATAATTTCAAGATCAACTCAACGCTTTATTACCTCAGCAGCAACACTCTTGGAAACAATCATCATCATCGTGTACGACAGTCATAAACTGAGCAGACGCATAAAACAGTCCAGACGTAAACAAATCTTTCAAAACCTAGACGTAAACAAAATTCTTCAAAACACACTTGGTGGGAATTGTCGGTAAAGAGTTTACCAGTAAATATCGTAAAATGTAGAACCTTTGAAGTTTAAGAGTTTTTAGTTTTAAGCTAGTTTTAAGTTTTTATATTGTTTGCACGGTGAACGCGGTCGGATGTGAATTCCGTCGAATAATAAATAAATATATTTTTTAATACAACCGTAATTACAATATAATTAATTTGCATATTAAATCTATATTAATTATTAATCTTTGTGACAAGGTCATTTAAATTAACACTCCGACACGAATGATACATTTGTATATCATCAGCATATCCATGTAGCTTCGAAAATTGACATAATGAGAAAACGTCATTAATATAGATCAAAAATAGCAATGGGCCCAAAATCGAGGCTTGAGGAACCCCAGAAAACAGATGTTCAAAGTTTGAAAATTTATTATCAATAACTACTGACTGAAATCTCTCAGTTAAATAACTAAAAATAAATTTAGAAGCTGATCTGGAGAAATGAAACTTATATATAAGCTTTTTAAAGAGCAAAGCGTGATCAACTTGATCAAATGCTTTTGCAAAATCGAGAAGACATAAGTAAGTAACAAAATCACTATTATAACTCACTTTAATATCTTCTAGAACTTTCAACATAGTAGACGCACAACTATGATCTTTTCTGAAACCAGATCGATAGGGAGATAGCAGATGGAAAATGTTTAGATGATTACGAATCTGTTCAGACATTATAGTCTCACGCACTTTGGAAAGAGAAAGAGGAATACTGATAGGATGGTAGTCAGAAACTGATGAAGCATTGGCTTTTTTCTCAATTGGTATAACTTTAACTTGTTGCCATACCACTGGAAAAATAGAGGTAGTAATACAAAAGTTTATAATATGACTTAATGGAGATATTATGAATGGTAAAATGAGCTTTATGAATTTAAGAGTGATTTCATCTAACCCAATAGCATTGGACTTAATACTCATTATATTCTTAAAAACAATATCTTTACTGACACAGTAAAAGCTAAAGCCTTCATTAGCGTCAACAAAATCAATATCTAGGAACACTGAAGAAGAGCTACCATTATCATCTACAGAACAAACAAAGAAGTTATTTAGAGCATTTGGCTCCACATTGCATATATTTTTACTTTTTCATATAATCCCAAGCATTTTGATATTATTCCAAAGGGTTTTAGTAGATTTAGTACAACCAAACTTAGATTCGTAGTAATCTGACTTAGCCGTATGAACAGTTCTAGCAGCTACATTTTTAGCAATTCTAAACTTCATCCAGTTAAATTCAGTAGGGTACTTTTTCCAGACTGCATATTTTCTATTTCTTAAATTTATAAAATGTTTTATTCTAGCATTAAACCATGGGCAAGAGACATTATTGACGGTTATAGAACGAAAAGGTACATAGCGATGACGAAGGCTAAGCAATTTCTTATTGAATGCATCGAATTTTTGATCAGCTGAAATACCAGACCAACATTCATTCCATTCAGTTGAATTAAGTTCACAAAATAATCCCACTGAATCAATTGACTTATAATCCCAAAAAGAAAATCTAGTTGAGATGGGTTTTTTAGTTTTCTTGAAGTCAAGCGTAATAAATAGTAGGTCATGATCTGAAACAAATGAAATCTGTTCAAACAACAACAATTTGCTTATATCAGAAACTGCAATTATGTCCAGAAGACTAGGCTTAACATTATTGGCATATATAGTAGGTATGTTACTATTGACTATACTTAAGCTCGATATGGCAATAAGATCATTTAAACGGGAAACATTACCACAGTTTGAGAGTAGATCATTATTGAAATCACCAAGAAGTCAAAATTAAGCGCAATGGGTTGCAGTGTATCAAAAAAGGGATCGCAACTGAAGCACTTGTGTGAATTATACACATACCCAACCAACATTTTCTGAAAACCAATATTGATGCTTATGATAAATTCAATGTCGGACTCACCAGACACACATACCAAATTACTTTTTAAATGAGACTTGCAGTAAATTGCCACCCCGCCTCCTCTCCTTTGCTTCCTATCATGGAGGTATAAACTATAATTGTTTACTGAAAGATATAAAATACTGATGTCGCTATTAAACCAAGTTTCCAACACTCATATGACATCAACATCAGAGTTTGCAATAACAGTCTTAATGTAGTCAAATTTCAGATCAGTTAGGCTTCTAGCATTAAAATGTACCATATTAAGACCGCAATTTTGTTTACTTAATATATTTATTAAGACTTTGTGGTTCATCAAAGTTGGTAATCAATTCTTTCAGCTTCCAGTTTAAGTTTTCTTTACAGGGTTTTACATATTAGATCCCTGGAATCGTGGTCTACATCGAATTTTTGCAAATTAAGATTATTTTTGGCTTTGACACAATTAGCACATCTGGTAAAGCTATTTTTACATTCTTTGTGTATGTGACCAACTTCACCGCATTTTGCACATACATGATCACTTTCCTTACAAACAGTCGCTTTATGGTTAAAACCCCAGCACTTGGAACATCGCATTACGTTCAAGTTTTCGTACACTATGCATCGTTCCCAGTCGATATTAAGTCTACGAACGCTCATAAATTGCTTGAAAGCAGTACCATCTAATTCAACTAACGCATTAAAAATGTTTTTATTTTTGAAGGACTCATATATTTTTAAGACTTTTATATACTTAATTTCCATATTGTTTTGATTTCTTATTGCCTGGAGAAATTTATCATTTTCCAAACGCTCGCTCATGCCGGTATGAGGTTTTTAGGGTTTCGCATAGCAGGTGTCTTAATTTCATAGTTCTTACTTAATTTCTTTTGCAAGAATTTCTCTCCCTTTTGAGGTTACACACTTTATTGTTATCCTCGTATCATGTTTAGAATGAAAACCATAAACCTTAACATTAAGCTCTAATTGATTTATTTTAGTTTTTAAATCATGTTTAGTTGCTTCACTTAATTGCTTATTTTTAGGTTTTAGCGTTATTGGGATATTACGATTGTTTTTCATCTTTAATTTCCCGGCTTACATTTCACTTTGAATTTCATTATTTTTGATTGTCTTTACGAATTCAGCACCTAAAACGTTGCTATTTTTAGTCAAATTATTAGACAAGTCTATTACTTTTTGCTCAAACGAAGCCAATATTTTTTCATATTTTTCTTGCACTGCCATAAGAGAGGTGACTCTATCTGAATACTTAGTTTCAATTGCTTTTAGTAAAGATTTAATTTAAATTTCATTAATTTTAAGAGATTCCTTAAATTCGCTTTTGTATTCTTTTAAAAGGTTCGTATTTTTAATTATACTTTCTTGCATTTCTCTTAAAGCAAAGTCTACATTATATATGTATTGCACACAGTCTTCATATATAAAATGTATCATTTTCTTATTTAAAATATTTATATTAAATTGTTCCACACTTGAACATTTTGGAGCAGTGTGATAAACATGACCACATTCACCTGAACATATTAGACCCGTCTCACCGCGGATTCCTATATGACACATATGGCATTCTTTCATTTTTCAGTCATATATTTAAAATAATGTGTGTGATATTAACTGACTATATTTCCTTCGATTTAACCAGCGTCAAGTTAGCAACGTTACTTAAAAACGCAGAGCTGTATTTTCAAAAAATTTTTAAAAAAATGCTATTTTCAGCCAGCACGCTTAAAGTTCCTAAAACTAGATTGATCATTGAAAAGCTGTACAATGCTAAAAACTCACCATCACTGTAAAGTTTATTAAAGAACTCTGTTAAAAGTATTTATAGGCGGTTATATTATGTGTTAAGGGAATAATAATAATATTTAATTAATTATAAATTTCACGAAAGGGTACAATGTTGCACGGTACTTTTTTGAAAAGTATACACTTTCTAGAATATTTTGGTATATAAATCATTAAAAATGAGTTGACAGATTTTCTAAAATTATCAAATATATATTGCACATTAACAACTAAATTTTCGTCTGTAAACTGCATAACATATACCATACCGCCATATCATACATTTTTCAATTTAAATTAAAAAAAAAAATAAGAAGTAGTACAATGTTGCACGGTAATTTTTTAAATTATTCATATTTTTCTGATATGAATTGATGCAAAAATAATTAAAATCGAGTAATAAATAAAAAAGATATTGACAAAAACAACTTTTCTCACAACAACTTTCACAAATGCCTTGAACTCTGTTGAAGGCATTCGTTGGCTGTTATATTCTGTGTTAGGGGATATTAATAATAAAATTTACTTTTAATAAAATACTAATAAAATTTTTTTTTAAAAAATACCGTGCAACATTGTACCATTTCGTAAAATTTATAATTAATTAAATATTATTATTACCCCCTTAACACAGATGTAGTGGCATATTAACCATGACTACACGCAATACGCTGTGCAATATTAAATGTGTCACGCCAACCCAAAACTCTCGGATATCAAGCATGATCGAGAAACCCAAAATGCCAAATATAAAATAATTTATGAGTCAGATATTTGACTCGTCTATTTTATTATTTTAAATACATATTTAATTATTTCAATATGCATTTGGCAATTTGGATAGCGGCATGCTCAACACATGAATTTGTGTTAAGTGTTTTCCGGGATCATATTAGCTGCGTTTCAGCAAACATGATCCGCTCAATGATCTGGACCGTCTATGCTGAAACGATACGGATCACGTTTGAAAATAATTGGCAACGCATGAAATATGCCAGTTGGGTTTGTGCACAAAATTTTTTGATTTATGTGAATAATTTTGGCGCTAAAAAAATAAATGAGAAAATTTTGAATACAAAAAATCTAAAAAATAGAAAATAAATAAAATTTATTGAAATGTCTGAAGTACGAAATGTAAGTTTTTATTTAGTATTTACTTAAAAACTTAAATTTAATTCTATTCTAAATAAATGAAAATTGCAGATTTTATAAGAATTATCAAGCAAAACTGACTCCTCTATTTTCTTTTTAAACACTAGTCCAAGTTTATTAAGCTCAGGGGATGAAGTGCATCAGCATGGATATAGTGGAAATTTTGTGGACACGATCAATAATTTTTCCGTTAAAGATTATTTGATTGATATTTGCGCATAAAATATACAATTGCTATATATTAATTATTGGAGAGCCTGTTTCTTTATGTATTGTTCTGTTTTAATTAATGTATTCAACTTAATGTTTATATATTCATTTCAAATTAATTGATTTTCATAAATTATCAAAGAACACTTTTTTAATAATAATAAAACGTAAATAATTAAAGTAAAAATTTTAATTAATTTTAATAATTTTAATTTATAGTAATAGTAATAATTAAACCATTACTTCAAACAAAGAAATAAATAATAATGACATATTAAATAAATAAGTACATAAAATAAATAATAAATAAATAAAACCAATAATAAATAAATATAAATGTAGATTTGTTTATAATTTTCGCATTGCCAACCTCATTTGCATTAAAATACGTTCCACTTTTATCTTTTACATATAATACATTCCACATTGAACCAGAAAGTGAACCAGATCAATTGCTGGTTCACCCCATTGTTTTTGTTTTGCATGTAAAATTGAGCGGATCATGTTTGCTGAAACGCAGCTATTGTAAGCAATTGTGCATGCAATATGAGTTGCCCTCAATACAGTTGGTAACCAGATGTGTGCCACTGTAAAGAATACAATAGTGAGCGAAACGACCAATGACATAAATATATGAAAATTTTATGACATAGATAATTATAAGTATTAAATTAGTATAACCAATAGTAAATAAGTAAATAAGCAGAACGCAAAGTATTGTATATATGCATTCTTAGTATATAAGAGGTACCGAACTTTTCTCTGTACTAGAACGTAAGTTATCAGTCAGTTTTTGTGTAGTGTTTGATATAGTGTATACAAAAGATACAGCTAAAGAACTAAAATGTAAAACCAGAATTAATAAAGATCTAAACAAAACATTATTGACTTTCTCTATTAATTAATATAAGTGACAGTGAGTATATAACAACTACATTATTACACAGAGTATAACCGCCTCTAAATACCTTTAACAGAGTTATTTTTAAACTTTACAGTGATGATGAGTTTTTAGCATTGTACAGCTTTTCACCGTAATATGTTATTAGAATGGTGTTAGTTAACATACATTTTTTTCGCATAAAAACCACTTCTTTAAATATATATAACTAAAAAATGTTCTACTCGATTTTTGTGAAATTAGAGTCGTTTGAAAGAGTGATCAATCTAGTTTTAGGAACTTTAAGCGTGCTGGCTGTACCTCCTTCGAAATTTAAATAAAATGCAGTTATATCGGAACATGTGCAAAATGTGTACTTATTTTAATAATATTTATATATTTTAGTTAAGATATTGAAATGATTCTTATTTACTTGGTTTCGTGAGCATTTTTTTTATACTTTTGTGTTTTACATTTTTAAAAAGCTTGAAATTTGACGAATTTAGAAATATAACTTTGACATCAAATTTCTCAAAATTGGTCTACTCGATTTTTATGTTTTTTTTTGCTATTGATAGCTTCATTACTTCTATATTAGATGTTTTTGCGTGCAATATTGTACCTTTTCTATATTTTTTTAAAAATAATTTTTTTTAATAATTAAACTTTAATTCCTTATATTAACGAAAATATAATTTTTTAAACATTTTTGGAAAATTCAGCTCTGCGTTTTCCAGCAACGTTGCTAACTTGACACTAGCTTCGATTTATTCTATTACACAATTACACTTATTAAATGCTTTTTGTGAAAAAAATAATGTACATTTCACAACACTTGTTTTTACTTTTATTTGAAGCTTCAATGCTTTAATTGCTGTCTGTATCAGCTGTTTTAAGTATGTGTACAAAAAAAAATTAAATCAAATTATTTTGCAAAGTAAATAATTTAACACGCCCGGTGCAAAAATTCATCATTCCCGGTGAGTATTATCAATTTCATCAAGTTTATAACAACTTCAGCAATTTTTTCTCAGTAAGTTTCTGAATTTCACCATAAAAAACGCGGACAACAATAAAAGCACGATTCCTCTAGTCAAAAAAAAATTCCTAGTCCAAAGGCTTCTTTGTATTCCGCAAATGCGTTATCTGCATCCGCGTTCCATTCAATAACAGTTCTGTCCTGTTTTTTGTTACCTATAATTAAGTCCTGAAACCGTCCCTGGAGCTCTACCGCTTTTGGAATAAAACGGCGATAAAAATTGGTAATTGAAATGAATCGCCGTAGCTCATGCACTACCCTTGGTTTTGGAAAATTTTGCAATCGTTTCAATTTTCTTGCCTTTAGGATTAATGAGATGACGAAGGAATGTTACTTTTTCCTGTGCGAACACACATTTCGTAATGTTTATTTTCAGACCATGTTCCTGGAGTCGTTGTTGCAAGCTGCGCACATGTTGTATGTTCTCGTCTATGTTATCGGATGCGATGCAAATATCATCAATATAACATATGGCAAAGTTAAACCCGAAAATTTTGTTTTTTTTCCTTTTATTGGCATTATAAATATAATACAAATCATCCAACCGCAATAAAATATTATATTTGCATACGCAATATCTTTATTTAAAAACACAAACAAAATACATGCAGTACAAATGCAAACAAAATTTTTTCTTTTTTTATGCAAACGAAGCAACAACAATGCACATTAAAAACATTTTCAAATCGTTTAGTTTGGCAAACGCTAAAAAAACCACTACCTTAGGAAAATGATCACTAAAAAGACCACTACCTTCGGCAAAAGATAACTAAAATGAGCACTACCTTTGTGAAAAGATCGTTATAATGAGCACTACGTTCGTGAAAAGTACACAATCTCTAAAAATTGTTGAATTGATTCGGACTTTTTTTAATGTACTGTTCGTTTAATGTTTTTTAACAAAGATGACAAACAGTATACTATATTTTGTACTTTAGTGTTTGTTTTCGTTCACTGATATAAATATCAGTGAACGAAAACAATTTATAGTAATAGTAATAATTAAACCATTACTTCAAACAAAGAAATAAATAATAATGACATATTAAATAAATAAGTACATAAAATAAATAATAAATAAATAAAACCAATAATAAATAAATATAAATGTAGATTTGTTTATAATTTTCGCATTGCCAACCTCATTTGCATTAAAATACGTTCCACTTTTATCTTTTACATATAATACATTCCACATTGAACCAGAAAGTGAACCAGATCAATTGCTGGTTCACCCCATTGTTTTTGTTTTGCATGTAAAATTGAGCGGATCATGTTTGCTGAAACGCAGCTATTGTAAGCAATTGTGCATGCAATATGAGTTGCCCTCAATACAGTTGGTAACCAGATGTGTGCCACTGTAAAGAATACAATAGTGAGCGAAACGACCAATGACATAAATATATGAAAATTTTATGACATAGATAATTATAAGTATTAAATTAGTATAACCAATAGTAAATAAGTAAATAAGCAGAACGCAAAGTATTGTATATATGCATTCTTAGTATATAAGAGGTACCGAACTTTTCTCTGTACTAGAACGTAAGTTATCAGTCAGTTTTTGTGTAGTGTTTGATATAGTGTATACAAAAGATACAGCTAAAGAACTAAAATGTAAAACCAGAATTAATAAAGATCTAAACAAAACATTATTGACTTTCTCTATTAATTAATATAAGTGACAGTGAGTATATAACAACTACATTATTACACAGAGTATAACCGCCTCTAAATACCTTTAACAGAGTTATTTTTAAACTTTACAGTGATGATGAGTTTTTAGCATTGTACAGCTTTTCACCGTAATATGTTATTAGAATGGTGTTAGTTAACATACATTTTTTTCGCATAAAAACCACTTCTTTAAATATATATAACTAAAAAATGTTCTACTCGATTTTTGTGAAATTAGAGTCGTTTGAAAGAGTGATCAATCTAGTTTTAGGAACTTTAAGCGTGCTGGCTGTACCTCCTTCGAAATTTAAATAAAATGCAGTTATATCGGAACATGTGCAAAATGTGTACTTATTTTAATAATATTTATATATTTTAGTTAAGATATTGAAATGATTCTTATTTACTTGGTTTCGTGAGCATTTTTTTTATACTTTTGTGTTTTACATTTTTAAAAAGCTTGAAATTTGACGAATTTAGAAATATAACTTTGACATCAAATTTCTCAAAATTGGTCTACTCGATTTTTATGTTTTTTTTTGCTATTGATAGCTTCATTACTTCTATATTAGATGTTTTTGCGTGCAATATTGTACCTTTTCTATATTTTTTTAAAAATAATTTTTTTTAATAATTAAACTTTAATTCCTTATATTAACGAAAATATAATTTTTTAAACATTTTTGGAAAATTCAGCTCTGTGTTTTCCAGCAACGTTGCTAACTTGACACTAGCTTCGATTTATTCTATTACACAATTACACTTATTAAATGCTTTTTGTGAAAAAAATAATGTACATTTCACAACACTTGTTTTTACTTTTATTTGAAGCTTCAATGCTTTAATTGCTGTCTGTATCAGCTGTTTTAAGTATGTGTACAAAAAAAAATTAAATCAAATTATTTTGCAAAGTAAATAATTTATTTGGCTAGCAGCCAAATAAATTATTTTAATAAAATTTAACACGCCCGGTGCAAAAATTCATCATTCCCGGTGAGTATTATCAATTTCATCAAGTTTATAACAAC
>NW_024032077.1:0-12064 GCF_002237135.1 Teleopsis dalmanni | reverse complement strand
GTCGAACAATCGAATGCTGTAGGAAAAACCAAATTTATGGAAACCGTCAGAACCCATCGGAAAACTCTTTGGGGCGGAACGACAACCACCCGATCATCTTACCCGTCAAATTAGAATCCAGTCACCCAAAACTGATGCAAGAAAGAATAGTCCATAATCAAAACATTGAATCGAATAATCATATCCAGCAGAGAAGTAACCAGCAACCGATTCCACCAATCGCAAAACGAGCAACAGCAGTTAGTAGTCCAATAACAAGTACACTACCCACACTCAGCATACAACATCGAAGTGACTCAGAACCACACTCAGTACCACTACAGGGAAAACCACAAAACCAGTCATTACATAAATGCATCGTAACTCCTCCACAGATTTCAACGCATCATCAAGAAAGTCCTAAAGTATGTTATCAACAAGCCTATGCACAACAGTCGCCAGCCAACCACAATCAAAATACACAACCACGAGAACAAAAGCATCAAATCGAAGAGCATGATTCATCATCACGTCCAGCACTACCACAACGTTTACCGATAGTACCAGAGTCATCACATGTCAATCATCCATTGTTACCAACTTCTACAAGTTCAGAATCATCGTCGCAAACGCCACAGAGTCATTCGCAAAGTAATTTAAAATCATCGTCGCAAACGCCACAGAGTCATTCGCAAAGTAATTTAAAATCATCGTCGCAAACGCCACAGAATCATTCGCAAAGTAATTTAAAATCATCGTCGCAAACGCCACAGTGTCATTCGCAAGGTAATTTCAAATCATCGTTACAACCAAAGGAACTTCAGCCGCAGCCGCCATCTCCGGTTAATCAGCAACAGGCACCACGAGAAGCACCACCAAGAGATAATCACCAGTCTGGTCCACCATCATCTTCGTCATCAACTACATCGCCACAGAGGTATTCTACTACGGTACCGCCAGTATCGAACAATCGTCAAGTACAACCTACGAAGTCATTAGATCCATTAGATATCAATGTTTCAGATAGTAAACTTAATACGGAACTACCAAGCCAAGAAACTCAAGCAAAGGATAAAGTCAAGCGTGACAGTCAACAAGAACCATGGTCACCACAAGAGGAATTGAACGTCATTCAACCAAGCACAAACAAACCAGAGATTCTCGTACGACGTCTAGGCACATTTAAACGAAAGGATGACCATCATCATGTCAAAAACCAAGATGATTACTACAAAATTTTCAAGAGTCCAAAGATTAGAAAGAGAAATCGAGCCTCATTCTGAGAGGAATATTAATCACACAGGTAATAGCATGTATCATATGGAATATAACCAGGAAACCAGTACACGTCAACGAAATTAAACAATATCATGGAAACGAATAACATAGCCGAAATTACGCACGTTATTAAATCCTTAGTGAAATAAAATACATGAGAGTTAGTCTTCTTTTCACTCTCTGAAGAAGGAGGGAAATGTAACGACATAAATTTTTACAATAAATTTTTGTGTTACATATTAGCTAGAAGAAGAAAAAAATACAGTCTGTATGTTAAATAACTGCCACCGCTACACATAATATATTTAATAACTCACGTGAAGATAACTGAAGTAGACTTAGCTGGAAAAACATAAAATTGAATTAAAATGTTATTTAACATATCATGGACATTACCTGCGATCGTCGAAGCCAATGTACCGCGGGCATCGCCACATGCTATGTGCAGATGCTAATAAAAAAAAATACAATAAAATTTTAATTTTTGTTTTAAATTGTTTAATGAATGAATGAATGAAAGAACTTGTAAACACAGCAACAATGAACCATTATTATAAAACACGTTTAATTTTTTAACAAATAATCTATTTGAAACAAATTTATAAATAAAAAGGAAAAAAAAAACAACAAACACAAAATAATTTCAACATTTTTGGTTGTACAAATTTATTTTATACACATAAACAAAACAAAACAAAACAAAAAAAAAAACTCCGGCACCAACTAAGCACATCAACACTAGTTTTTTATTATTTCCAATTTGTTTAATTATATCTTCACATTTGGGGTTAAATATTATTGAATCCACAATATAAATATTTTTTTACCTTGGTTTAAAATTATTAATTTACTTTTTTTTCACTAATTTTAAGAAAACACACACAAAACACGGCGCATAATAAAAGTACTAAAAAATCACGGCGAAGTAGAAGAAAAGGAAAACAGTAGAACACAAAGTTCAACTTCACGGCGAAGTCAAGTACAGCAATGAATACCGGTACGCTACACCAAAAAGCTCCGGTATGCTCGATATAAAAGGAGGTACATTTCATATAATCGAGGACTTGGTTTTCGACAAGTAAAAGAACAAGTACTCTGGTTCATTGAGCCTTCTGGTAAATTTTACCAAATACTTGAAATTTTACTTTTCCAAAACGAGTACACTGGCCTATTGGTCATCTGGCACATTGTGCCAAAAACCTGGCTCTTTAAGTCAAACGTAGTTTGAAATTTTCTTCCTCGTCTTATGTGTACTATATTTTTTTTAACCTGGCTCATTGGGTCAAATATTTTTATTTCACAGCACGGAGTAAACGTTTTTTTTTAACAACAGAGGTGGGGCTCAGAAAGTCACACTGTGATTGCCAAAAATCTTTTTTTTTAACAAGTAATATGTTGAGAAAGGAAATTCTGGCGTCAACATATATTTTTTTTTGATTATTATTAAAAAGCAAAAGGAATGTTTTTTTTAAGGAATAATCACTTATTATATGCTAAATAATTTATTTGAAATTTGGTTAATTAAACTTTGTTAGATCATAAGTTTTTATGGAATAAATAAAGATATATATAATTTATATATATAAAACAACGTTTTTTTTTCTTCTAAAACAACGTCTCAGCGAAACTATAAATAAATTGTCTCGACTCTGGACGACGGCTGAGGATACCCCAGCAAAACTAAAAATTTTGAACGTCACCCAAAAGTGTCGTTACAATTGGCGCCCGAACAGGGACAGAGTTTTAGAAGAAAAAAAGAGAACGCACTAGGAACATAAAGAACAGTGTACAAGAAACACCGAAAATGCACATCTCAGAGTCCACCACGATGAATGACAAGTTTGAGGACATCGCGAGAATCGCGAATCAAGTTCGCAAATGGGCAGTGCATTTCAATGGCGAAACGAACCCACTACCATTTCTGGAGAGACTGGAAGGCCTCGCCGACAACCATAACATTTCCAAAGATATCCTGCCCAGGATGATGCTAGAAATACTCGAAGGGAGAGCCTTAATGTGGTTCCGAAATAACAATCGGAAGTGGACACACTGGTCAAATTTTGTCCAGGATGTTCGAGAATTTTTCTTGCCCTCTAACTATTTAGAGCAACTAGAAGATACAATTCGGAACAGATACCAAAAGAAGAATGAGTCATTTCAAGACTATGTCTTAGCACTACAGGAGTTGATGCTGTATGCCGAGTTGACAAAGGGGCAACAATTAAGCCGAATCTATCGAAACAGTAGGGCGGAATATCAACTAAATATCAAACCACGTGAATTTAGCTTCTTGGGAGAGTTGATCAAATTAGCAGAAGAATTCGAGCGACTTATTCAACTGAGCAGAACAGAGCGACAACACACTCAAGAATGGTCACCGCCAGTTTCTGTTCACAGAGTACAAACCAAAAGGGTGAACGTACGAAGTGCGTGCCGTAGATGCGGGGAAGCGAACCATTTTGCGCGAGGTTGCACAAAACCTAAAGTACTTTTTTGTTGGACTTGTGGCAATCTGGGCCGTCGAACAATCGAATGCTGTAGGAAAAACCAAATTTATGGAAACCGTCAGAACCCATCGGAAAACTCTTTGGGGCGGAACGACAACCACCCGATCATCTTACCCGTCAAATTAGAATCCAGTCACCCAAAACTGATGCAAGAAAGAATAGTCCATAATCAAAACATTGAATCGAATAATCATATCCAGCAGAGAAGTAACCAGCAACCGATTCCACCAATCGCAAAACGAGCAACAGCAGTTAGTAGTCCAATAACAAGTACACTACCCACACTCAGCATACAACATCGAAGTGACTCAGAACCACACTCAGTACCACTACAGGGAAAACCACAAAACCAGTCATTACATAAATGCATCGTAACTCCTCCACAGATTTCAACGCATCATCAAGAAAGTCCTAAAGTATGTTATCAACAAGCCTATGCACAACAGTCGCCAGCCAACCACAATCAAAATACACAACCACGAGAACAAAAGCATCAAATCGAAGAGCATGATTCATCATCACGTCCAGCACTACCACAACGTTTACCGATAGTACCAGAGTCATCACATGTCAATCATCCATTGTTACCAACTTCTACAAGTTCAGAATCATCGTCGCAAACGCCACAGAGTCATTCGCAAAGTAATTTAAAATCATCGTCGCAAACGCCACAGAGTCATTCGCAAAGTAATTTAAAATCATCGTCGCAAACGCCACAGAATCATTCGCAAAGTAATTTAAAATCATCGTCGCAAACGCCACAGTGTCATTCGCAAGGTAATTTCAAATCATCGTTACAACCAAAGGAACTTCAGCCGCAGCCGCCATCTCCGGTTAATCAGCAACAGGCACCACGAGAAGCACCACCAAGAGATAATCACCAGTCTGGTCCACCATCATCTTCGTCATCAACTACATCGCCACAGAGGTATTCTACTACGGTACCGCCAGTATCGAACAATCGTCAAGTACAACCTACGAAGTCATTAGATCCATTAGATATCAATGTTTCAGATAGTAAACTTAATACGGAACTACCAAGCCAAGAAACTCAAGCAAAGGATAAAGTCAAGCGTGACAGTCAACAAGAACCATGGTCACCACAAGAGGAATTGAACGTCATTCAACCAAGCACAAACAAACCAGAGATTCTCGTACGACGTCTAGGCACATTTAAACGAAAGGATGACCATCATCATGTCAAAAACCAAGATGATTACTACAAAATTTTCAAGAGTCCAAAGATTAGAAAGAGAAATCGAGCCTCATTCTGAGAGGAATATTAATCACACAGGTAATAGCATGTATCATATGGAATATAACCAGGAAACCAGTACACGTCAACGAAATTAAACAATATCATGGAAACGAATAACATAGCCGAAATTACGCACGTTATTAAATCCTTAGTGAAATAAAATACATGAGAGTTAGTCTTCTTTTCACTCTCTGAAGAAGGAGGGAAATGTAACGACATAAATTTTTACAATAAATTTTTGTGTTACATATTAGCTAGAAGAAGAAAAAAATACAGTCTGTATGTTAAATAACTGCCACCGCTACACATAATATATTTAATAACTCACGTGAAGATAACTGAAGTAGACTTAGCTGGAAAAACATAAAATTGAATTAAAATGTTATTTAACATATCATGGACATTACCTGCGATCGTCGAAGCCAATGTACCGCGGGCATCGCCACATGCTATGTGCAGATGCTAATAAAAAAAAATACAATAAAATTTTAATTTTTGTTTTAAATTGTTTAATGAATGAATGAATGAAAGAACTTGTAAACACAGCAACAATGAACCATTATTATAAAACACGTTTAATTTTTTAACAAATAATCTATTTGAAACAAATTTATAAATAAAAAGGAAAAAAAAAACAACAAACACAAAATAATTTCAACATTTTTGGTTGTACAAATTTATTTTATACACATAAACAAAACAAAACAAAACAAAAAAAAAAACTCCGGCACCAACTAAGCACATCAACACTAGTTTTTTATTATTTCCAATTTGTTTAATTATATCTTCACATTTGGGGTTAAATATTATTGAATCCACAATATAAATATTTTTTTACCTTGGTTTAAAATTATTAATTTACTTTTTTTTCACTAATTTTAAGAAAACACACACAAAACACGGCGCATAATAAAAGTACTAAAAAATCACGGCGAAGTAGAAGAAAAGGAAAACAGTAGAACACAAAGTTCAACTTCACGGCGAAGTCAAGTACAGCAATGAATACCGGTACGCTACACCAAAAAGCTCCGGTATGCTCGATATAAAAGGAGGTACATTTCATATAATCGAGGACTTGGTTTTCGACAAGTAAAAGAACAAGTACTCTGGCTCATTGAGCCTTCTGGTAAATTTTACCAAATACTTGAAATTTTACTTTTCCAAAACGAGTACACTGGCCTATTGGTCATCTGGCACATTGTGCCAAAAACCTGGCTCTTTAAGTCAAACGTAGTTTGAAATTTTCTTCCTCGTCTTATGTGTACTATATTTTTTTTAACCTGGCTCATTGGGTCAAATATTTTTATTTCACAGCACGGAGTAAACGTTTTTTTTTAACAACAGAGGAGGGGCTCAGAAAGTCACACTGTGATTGCCAAAAATCTTTTTTTTTAACAAGTAATATGTTGAGAAAGGAAATTCTGGCGTCAACATATATTTTTTTTTTGATTATTATTAAAAAGCAAAAGGAATGTTTTTTTTAAGGAATAATCACTTATTATAGGCTAAATAATTTATTTGAAATTTGGTTAATTAAACTTTGTTAGATCATAAGTTTTTATGGAATAAATAAAGATATATATAATTTATATATATAAAACAACGTTTTTTTTTCTTCTAAAACAACGTCTCAGCGAAACTATAAATAAATTGTCTCGACTCTGGACGACGGCTGAGGATACCCCAGCAAAACTAAAAATTTTGAACGTCACCCAAAAGTGTCGTTACAAAACACATGTCAACGTTACAGCATCTAGTCTTCTACAGGTAGTTGCAAAACCTAGACAGCTAAAAAAGAAAACAGTGGGAGACTTAATGGTCAACGAGTAGCAAAATAGCTTCATTTTTTACCTTAAATATTCAAATCAAATTGCTTATTTGTACCTTTTTTATTTATTTGTACTAGGTGCAATATTAAAAAACTTGAGATTTAAATTTTGGAAGAGATGGACTGCTGAATACTTAACAGAATTACAACAGCGACATAAATGGAAAATTCCTGTTGACAATGTAAAGGAAAACACTATGGTTATAATCAAAGTAGATAACACAACTCCACTCAACTGGTCCTTAGGTCGCGTTACAAAAGTGTTTTATGGCGATGATGGTATGGTACGAGTAGTGGAAGTGAAAACAACTGCAGGAATTTGTAAACGTCCCATTCATCAGCTTGCTCCACTATTTCCAGAAGATAAAGAGGAAGAGGAAAATCGAAAGCATCATTCGAACATAAGTCAGGAAGATGCCATGGTCATTCCATCAAAGAAAATTAAGTTGCCCAACAAACAACATTGTTCGCAATCATTCTCACATTATTCTCTCTGCCAATTATATTGGACAATCCTGTAACTAACACGCAGCTTAATTCAAATATCCGTCTGTATTTTGAAAATATGGGCGCAGTTCAGATGGTAACAGGTGAATGGAAAATGGTTGTCTATTATGAATTAGCTCCGATACAGACACAATTCAACACATTCGTTAATGGAATTTCTGCACTAGATAAATGATGCATCAAACTGACACAGGGCTTGGCTTGTCACACGCTCATAGGTACGTTTAAGCACACAAGAGAAGGTTTTATTAAACAACAGACGAGATAAACGAGGAGCCATAAACATCGTTGGAAATGTGGCGAGGGCTTTATTTGGGGGTTTGGACTCAAATTATGCAGAAGACATAGCAAAAACATTAAGTCAACTTAAAGAAGATGATAACCACTTAACTAGATTCTTGCAGAATCAAACTTCTATAATAGATTCAACATTAAATATAATCAAACGTGATGAAATAACTGTTACTAATCAACTTGGTCAGCTTGAGAATGAAGCCGAACAAATTAAAACTACGCAGATCTTTATATCAATTGCAATACAATTAACACTGATGGGTGCTAATTTACAAAGAATACAAGCGGAAATTATAAATGTTCTAATTGACTCTCATCACGGAGAAATAAGTCCTACTGTTATCACCTCAACAACTCAAAAATGATATAAAGCGTATAATAAGCCATATCCCACCATCTCGGCGATTTCCGATCAATCAAGATGATTTAGTCCAGCTCTACAGAATAATGGATATATCTGGAGCAGTAACGAAAGATCAAATCATATTTGTTATCAAGGTTCCGCTTATAGATTCTTATGACATGGAACTATTCAAAATACTACCTATACCAACAGTTATAAATAATACCATTTTAACAATCAAAAGTGATGTCTCGTTTATAGCAGTAAACACATTTCGAGATCAATACATTCCCCTGCGAGAAAATGGGCTAGATAATTCTACAAAGCATATAAAACTAGGTAGATATGCAGAAACTCATACGTGTGAGATAGAATTATTTAATAATCGAACTACAACAAGCTGAAAATTAACATAGCTATCTAATAAGATGGTTTGGACAAAAATGGAACAAACAAATCAATAGATATATGCTGCAGTAAATAGAACTGAGATGTCATCTGTTTGCGGAACATGATTAAATCAAGTCATAATAGAAGGATCGGACATTCTAACATTACGACCATGGTTTGGACAAAAATGGAACAAACAAATCAATAGATATATGCTATAGTAAATAAAACTGAGATGTGATCTGTTTGCGGAACATGTTTAAATCAAGTCATAATAGAAGGATCGGACATTCTCACATTACGACCAGAATGTACAATAAGAAATAATCTAGTCACAATGCAAGGTCATTACTCGTTGCCATCTGTAGTTCAGTTCTCATTTGTTCATATAGAATAGTTGCATCCATAACTAC
The DNA here is from genome assembly GCF_002237135.1 of Teleopsis dalmanni. Classification (NCBI taxonomy): domain Eukaryota; kingdom Metazoa; phylum Arthropoda; class Insecta; order Diptera; family Diopsidae; genus Teleopsis; species Teleopsis dalmanni. The sequence goes on along the minus strand of NW_024032077.1, from coordinate 3,267 downwards.
ACCAAATGAAATAAAAACAATCATCAATAAAGCTGACGACCATCTTGAGACACAACTGAAGGAACTGTTCACGCTACATCAAAGGTTAAAGGCTATGGATCAGTTTTCAGTTAAGGCCGAACCAGTTTCCCAACCATACCATATGATTAGTTACGTGGGAACTATTTTACTGCTGACGTTGTGTTGTACTTACGTAATGTACAAATATATTGAGAAAAGTGAACAAACCCGTCAACAAGATAACTTACCTCAATCCGAGTCTAATAATATAATAATATTTTTGCACAAAAAATTGTATAAAAGAAATTGAAACAATAAAGAAATCAATCAATAAAATCTATTCTTTGATTCTGATTTATATAGAGTAAGTTTCAAGTACTTAATCTATAACCAATAAGCAATATTCAATAAGTTAAAGTGCTTGTTGAATACTATAAGAATTAAGGCTTTTCAAATATACATTGTTGAATATTGATGAATTTTCACATAGCGAAAAATAGCAGCAAAATAAGCAAAAAATAATTTAATGAATTTATTTTATTAATAATATTTTTACTATACTTAATTCTATTTATAAAATATCAATAGTCAAGAAAAATTAATTATTAATAAATATTAAAGCGAAATGCTTATTTAATAATAATAAAAAATATTAAAAACACAATTTCAAAATATGTAATACAATAATACAAAAATGTCAAGACAAGCAATATAATAGATATTAGTATAGAAGTGGATACATAACTTACGCATTCGATTTCGCGTTCTGTACAAACGCAATGTATAATGTTCAGAAACATATTGCAAATTTCGTAACGATTATTCATAATATTTTGAGTAAAATATTTTTAATAATTTAATTTCAAAAATATTTTTGTGTAAAAATAGTACAAAAATTCACTGCACTTGCGACTAAACAACTACATTTTTCTTCTTACAATATATAATAACTAAAATAATGGAATAAAATTAAAATTTTTTTCATACATAAGTGCTAAATAGAGACTTCTTTCTGTTGTCAGCATTGCCGCGCAAAAAAATCACTCCGTAGCTTTCGGTGTTTCGTAAGCGAAAAACTTAAAAAGTGATATTAAACTCATCACAAATTATCGAGACAGTGACTCTTGAATAAAATTAATAAAAAATAATAGGGCCCGATAAAATAATATATTATTATATTTATTTCTTTTTGCAAAAAAAAGTGAATTTTGACTTTGTTTCCGAATTTGTTTACCTTTTTCCAAATCACGCACACTTGAAAAAAGCTGATAGAGACAGCAAATAAAGCTTAAAAGCTCAAAAACAAATTTACAAAAAAAGTGCTACAAACTGGTAGAATAACTAAACAAATTACAAGTCGCAAATGTGAAAAATTGTGTAATTTTGTAACTTACATATGCTAAATAAATAAAATAAATAAGTACGCAAAAGGACGCCTCAAAAATGTATTGTTTGATAAATTCTTAAGTAAAATTGAAATTTATATTATATTATATTATAAATTTATATTATACTTATATTAATAATATATATTTATATTTTTTAATATATATATAATTTTTAGTGCCACTTAAAATAGAACTTTAAAGGTTTATAATTAAATAATTAAAAAGTAGAAGTTTCTTTTTCACAACAAATTACTCAGAGACAGTTGGCTGTTCAGCTAACTCCCGCGATACCAACCACGATATGCCAATTAATAGATCACCGCCCTCGTATATCGGAGGCACAAATCACTCACCCATATGCTACTCAATAGCAGATGGTAGTTCTGAGAAGCCAACCACGTACCAAACAGCAACGCTAAGAAACCAATCCCAAAGTCAACGCTCATACTCGGTTAGTGAAACTTCTTTCAAGCAATTAAGCTACCAACCGCAAAGTCCAGCAACAACTTTGAAAAATAACACAGCATCAGCGCAACAATATAATGCAGCGCAACATGTTAACATATTGCCAAATATATTGCATAAGAATAGTAACATAACAAATCATCCTGATTCACCCAAAGTCCGTGGCATGGATAAATATATTCAAATCATAAAAAGAAAACGCAGCCCGAAACCAGAAAATGCTAAGAATGCAATCTTGACAAAAACTCGAAAAATAGAAAATATTTCGATATCGAACCGTTTTGCCTTTCTAGCCGAAGATGATAAAAATACCAGACCCGCCCCTACCCAGAAACCGCCACCCATATTTCAGCGTGAAAAAAACGCTCTTATATACTCCCTAACACAAAGTATTGGCAAAGATTCATTCCATGTTGTGCCTCTTCGTAAAGGAAATGTCGATGAAACAAAAATCTCGATCAACGAAGAAAAACATTACAGAGCAGTTGTAAACATCTTCGAAAAAAATGGTAAAAATTTTTACACATATAAATTAAAAAGTACCAAAGGATTAACAGTGGTTATAAGAGGAATAGAACCAGATTTGAACACTTGCAGAAAAAGGATTTAAAACAAAATCTGTATACAACATTAAAAACCGCGATAAAGTTTCAACACCGCTATATAGAATAGAGCTTGAACCTGAAGGAAAGAAACTCAGATGGAACGAGTCTCACCCAATTTATTCCCTACAATTCCTACTTCACAGAAAAATATCAGTAGAAGAACCGCACAAGCGTAAAAACCCGGTGCAGTGTACTAATTGTCTGGAATATGGACATTCGAAGTCCTATTGCACACTCCGCAGTGTTTGTGTGTCATGTGGCGACTTTCATCGCACTAAGGATTGCACATCAAATAAGAAGGACCCAACAACAAAAAATGCGGATATTGTGGAGACAACCACACCGCTAATTATAAAGGATGTGTAGTATACACAACCGAAAAACAAAAAATGTTTCCAGCATTGCGTCCCCGCTTTCAGTCAGTAATCCCACCATAACCAATTCAAACGCGATCTCAGCCAAATACTTCATCCGACTCCAAAAATACGTGTACACGAATGTTATATGCAAACGCTGTTGCAGGATTCACTAGCCTAAGCAACGTCCAAAATGAAAGCTCTATTAAACCATCTCAAAATATCGAAAACATGATGCGACTGTTTATGGAAAATATGACACAATTTATGAACATCATGCAAAATATGATGCAGGGAATGATTAAAAATCAAAATATCCTACTTTCAATCTTATCCGAACCATGAATGTAATCAAAATTTGCTTCTGAAATGCTAACGGCTTAAGTCAACATAAAAATGAACTTGTATTGTTTTTACAATCACATCAAATTGACGTCATGCTTATCTCAGAAA
>NW_024032076.1:0-12067 GCF_002237135.1 Teleopsis dalmanni | reverse complement strand
TAACCAATAAAGGGCCCATTAGACAGCAACGTTCGTTGTCAACGCGCGCTTGCCATTACACAAACAATTTTTTAACAATTTTTTAAACACGCCCCAGATAAAACAACAAATATACTAAAAAATCGCTCTCACATGAGAATTTTTTTCTCCTACTTTTCTCCTACTTTGTGAAATGCGAAATTTGTTTGTGTAATAGTAACATTTGAAATTTTAAGAAATGTGTTGACGAAAATCAAAAAATTTTGATATTTCTTCAAACATGCTCGTGTTTTTGCATATACAGTCGGATTTGGTCGGCATGCAAAATTTTATTTATTTTGAGAAATGGAAGCGTAAACATCGTTTAAATGCACGCATGATTTGTCGTTAGCATGCGATGCTTTGCAAATATGAATGAATTTATTATTTTAAATATTTGTATTTTCTACCTAGGTAAAATTTTTTAATTTCCAAAACATTTTATTAAGAAGAATTAAAATATTAATAACCTTGGGCTAAAAAAAAATAACCAAACATTAAATTACAATAAAAATTTTGTTTTAAATATTAATTGCATTGTGCACCTACGGAAAATTTGTTATTAAAAAATACCAAAAAAAAAAATTAAATTATATAAAATATAATATATATAAAAATAAATATATAAATTGAAATCATAAAAATAAATATAAATATATAAATTAAAATTATAAATTAAATGTAAACATCATTTTTCGTAAGGAAATTACGCATAGCAGCCGCTGTCGACACTTCAGCGATTGCTTTAATACTGATGAGTGAACAAATTTTGCATTGTTTGCTGGAGGCGTGTTTAAAAAATTGTTGGTAAATTTAATGTGTAATGGAGAGAGAAGACTTCGTGTGTTTGTCAACGCGCGTTGATGTCTAAAGGCCACTTTACGTACCTACTACCAAACTAGGACCATTGTGAAAAAAGTCGATAACAAACAAAAAAAAAAAAAATAGAAAAAGTGCGTAGAGCAATTCGTTTTGAATATTAATGAATCTGCTATAGAAATGGAAAGAAGAAAAAATAATTTTTCCGAAAATAGGTGTGATTTTGTTTTTTTTGGTACTACTAGAATAGCACTGATAACAATTGACAGCATAATAATGCTACACTCCTCCCACTTTATGTAGCTAACAACACAATAGAAACCACAATCCAATGCAAATAAATTCAGAAACTAAAATCAAATGCTTGCCTAGTATGCTTGGAATTTCCACTTGTGAGCTGATGGTGCTACTGCTGCAATGGAATGGAATTTATTTGTGGATGTGAATGTGCCGGAGATGTGTTAGATTGCATGTACTCGAACGTGTGCCTTGCATGCAAAACGAAAGTGCGAATATTGACACATATCAGTCGTGCCGGTAAGTGCCCATTGCACCTCTATTTTTTGAGAGGGTACTGCAGCACACACCAAACCCTACCCAACATGCAAACAAGCCATAAAGGTCTTAGTATACGAACAACAAAACATAACATAAAATATGCAAACCTACAGATAGAAATTCGTATGCAGATACAGATATACGTCATACGTATTAATACGTGTATCTACAGATTTCACTTGCTGTATGCTAAGTCAGTTTATATGCTCTTGTCATAATTTCAACAATACAACAAAATACCTTGTCGAAATGTCATGTTGGAATTTCAAAATGATTTTTTATTTGTGGTTTGTTGTTGTTATTATCTATATTGTTTCTGCTGTTGTTGTGACATCATTTAATTTAGTACACTTTTTATATAAATAAATTTAAAAAAATTACAAAAAATTACAAAAACTTGCACAGATCATATTGCACAATTATGTTTGCTCGCAGTATAGAGGTAAAAGTATTTATAAAATATCAAAATAGAAAAGCAGCTGACAAAATGTACTGCTGCTGGCGGTGCTGAGTTTAATAAAAGCAAAGGTCTGCATACACAATGAACGAGGTTCAATGAACAGTAAAGTAAATCGGTAAGCATAGGAGAATCAAACCATTCAAAATTACGGTTATAATGAGCCTAGTAAACACTCTACATTTTATTATTTTATATTCAGAAACAAGCAACATGTTGTATGTATGTACTTAAATATTTGTTGGCAGCAATTGCTTTTACAAATCTTTATATCTCATCTTTATACTTTTTACGTAAGATTCGAGAAAATTTTCTTTAAATTCAGAACGTTATTTAAAAATTTTTTTGTTTCATGTTTTAATTATTTTGACTTTTTAAATTATTTCTATAATTTTTTACTGAGCACCCTAATGGGGGAGCCGTTGCCTTTTTTTTGGGCGTTGTTCGCATACTGATCACCTATAGAAGAATAGCAGAACATCGCCTTTTCCTGTGGTATCACAACGGGCCATTATTTGTGCTCAAGTGGGCTTCTTGGTAAACAAGGCCGCCACTCCAACCTAACCTAACCTAACCTATCGCTTTGCACACAGCATATCACAGTCTTACTTGACCACGAATATTGACAAATATTTTTTGTCTGCATATATTAATCTTTAGTATATCAGAATAGGGAAATATGCGAAGAAGAATAGTTAATGGCATTATAAAAACATATATGTATATGATAAAGTTATGTGCCACGGATCTATGTTTAAGACTTAAGACGTTTTATTGCTATTTTGACAGTTTGCCTTTATTTGTGATTTTTAAACAGATCGGATAAAGAACTGAACCAATTTACGCTATTTATACTATAACTATTTTTGTAAAAGGTTTATCAATAAAAAGCATTTTTAATATCTGATTTAATTAATTCAGTATTTAGCGTTAAAGAATTCTATTTCATTTAATCCTAACATATTATTTAGTTACAATATATACTTATATTTGAAATGTAATTCTTAACAAATTTAAAAAAATGATATCGTAAAACTATGTATGTAGCGTACATTTGTCAACAATGCCACTCATAATATTATTATGGGTACTTTTTTCGATATGAAAAACAATATCGGGAAGCCTCAAGAAAGGTTTCGCTCGCAGTAAGCTTTAATAAAACGTTTTGTTATAAAACTAAAAGCAAAAAGCATTGTAGTGAAAATGCCATATTTGATTAGCTTTAGTTTTTAAAAAATACTCTCTTTACACATGTCAAACAGTACTAGACAAAAGTTGTCTCTAACAGACAAAAATATCAAATAGCAATAAGTTTCCATTTCAAAATGCATAAAAATAAAAATAATTAAATGTTAAAATTTTTATAGTATTGTTTATAGTATTATTGAGCTTGTGGTTTATATATTTATTTTTACACATACTTTTTACTTATTTATTTATGTATCAAAAAAACATATTAGCTCTGGTTTTTCTTTCACTCTAGTTTTTTGTTCCGATTTAATTTGCATTACAATTTAATTTAGTTAATTTGGTAAAATTTGATTTATTTATTTTTCCTTTACAATATTCAATTCAATTACTGTAGTATATATAAATAATGTTACATATATTACGTCTGACCACATATAATACCTAATGTTAGACTTTAAAAGATTACCAAGCAAATTGGCATGCTAAATGATATCAGAAAAAGAAAATATAGATGTCTCGGTCATATCCTAAGGAAAGATACGTGAAGTATAGCTTTGGTATGGAAACTGCCTCGATCAAGAAGAAGAGAATATCCTAAGATAACATGGAGGCGAACGATATTCACCGAAAAATCCAAATCGTTTAACAAGCTTAGATATATGGCACGAAATAGAGACAACTGGACACTAGATATGTAATTTTGGAATATGTCATAATATAATAATATATAAATAATGATGAGGTTCTCATTTAATATAGTGTTTTCACAGACTAATTGGTCACTTTTTTATTATTGTTAATAATAATGTGTTTTAAATTTTGCCGGGATTTAGGTCATGTTTTTAAGTTTATATTTTTATCTAATAACTTATATTATATAAAAAATAAACTTAATAATAATTTAATTCATTTCATTTAATTATTAATTAATATTTTAAAAAATTGAATTATTACACAGTTTTAGAGATTTCTTACTACAGCACATATCTTGAACTAAAATAAATATAACATAATAAAGTTGTATTTTAAAGTCTTTATAATTATATTATAGTTTATAATCTCTCCTAATATTCCAGGTTATTAAGTTCTCTTTTCCTTGTTTTTAAGTTAATTTTTCTAAATTACAATGTCTTTTAACATTTTAACTTAATTTTTATTATATATTTTTTATAAGAAAACTCAAGTTGAATTGCAGTTAATTTTTTGATAATTGAATATGATTGAGTAAATGCAATTTGGGAGCAAATTAATGCAATTAGTAAACTTTTTTTGTAACTTGAAAACTGAAAGTAAAAGTGTTGACCTTCTTTGCACTCTAATGATGGATGTGAAACTTTCAAAATGCAGCAGTGCCATTCACTGAAGTTGTTCCAATCAAAATGATTTTCATCAATTAAACTGGAGCAGCAAAATCAAATTGTCGCAAATTAAAAACAAATTTCAGCTTAAAATTAAAAGTATTTTCGCTAACAAATTAAATCACAATTTTGTATCAAATAAAAAAATGCATTAAACAATACATTTAATTTGAATTTGATACCAAATACCAAAAAATCAAAAAAGATACAAAAAAATTATTCAGGTATTGCATGCAAATGGATCCATTAACAACGTAAAACCAAAAAAAAAAAAAAAAATACCGGTATTGAATTCGCATTCGTGTTCGTAACTGTTGCTGTTATTGCCAATGATGATGACGTTGATGATAGCCATCCAGCCAATTCATGAAGTATGCAGATTACATTCATTTAACATTTTTCAGTTTTTTTTTGTTTTGGTTTTTATGTAAAGTAATAAAATTATTGTGATATAAGAGCAGTCGCGCAGTCAGTCAGTCAACGCAATGAATATGAAAGTCATTAACCCGCTATTATACCAAAAGGTATGCACAAAATGGTCAAATGGAATTTAACAAGCTACACAAACTGATAACAAACCAAAAAACAACAACAATTGAGTTTCATACAAAACGTTTTTGTTTATTGTTGCTAACAAACACAATATTTTAGTTTAAATTACGTGCACACAACATTTTCCAGACAAACTGCAGCAAGTACCCCGACGACTGAATTTATTTCAAAATATTAAATAACTTTGAAAAACGATACATGTTTGTGATTTTTTTACTCATATGAAATGTGAACAGCAATTAAAGAGTAAATATTTTAAAAAAAGATTATATAAAAAAAGTATTATAAAAAAAAAGTATAATAAAAAAAAATATTATATAAAAAAAATATTATATAAAAAAAATATTATATGAAAAAAATTTATATTAAAAAAAATTATATAAAAAAAAATTGAATAAAAAAAACCATTAAAAAAAACTACACCTAAATTATACAAGAAATGATGACTTAATAATTTTTTATATAAAAAGAAGTTGCCATTCGTAAGATAAATTTAAAATAAATTAAAATTCACTTTTTAAAAGGTTAATTGCTACTCGTAGATAGACTGTTTTAATACATTTTTTGAAAGTATTTAAGCACATTGCAGATACATTTATTCTAGTCGCTTTGTATTTAATAGCATTCATTACTTAACTTTATAAACTGTTTATGAATTTGTTAACAGAAAATTTTCGCTTTATAGTAGTTTAAAAAAAGGTTTTCATAGATTTATGGGTACTTTGAATAATAGATATATTAAAACAATTTATTTTTTTAAAATCCATTATTTTCTTTTAATCCTGTCAGTTCAGTCAGAGAATGAAAAATCGTTTAACTGTTAAACTTGTTCGTCACTTTATAGTTACATTAGACACCATCCAGAATATGTTGTAGTATTTTTCAATTATCATATACCGTTTTGATTGTTTTAACAAGAATTTCGCTTCATGTCATATCACGTATTTCGCTTCGTGGTCGTTGTGAATTACCCACAATGCGTTATTACTGTTTTTTGGTTTTTGTATAATGAACACTTTTGGTTTTTGAAGCGAAATATATAAGATACAGCAATTATATTTGCTTACAAATGTACTGTGCTTATTGTTTTGCCAGCGGAAGAATTACAAATATGTATTAATTAATAGTAAGTCATTCATAGACATAGTAGGATCGATGTGACTACGATGTGACCTATTAAAAAAATCTACTTTAGAGATATAACATATTTAATAGCTTTCCCAATGTCTCTTTTAATGCCTTATAAATACTATGACAAAATGAATATATCTTTCTATAATAATAATGATATAATCTATTTATTAGCTTTCCCAATAATTAATTTACCGCGTTACGAACACTATGGTATACTGAATATAGATTTTTACAATCATTTTTCGAAGGGTATATAAGCGATATACGGTTTTTTTTTATATTGTAATTAAATATTTTCAAACATTTTCTTTTGATGCAATTTTTTCAGTGCTTCTGTTTATTTAACTTATTTCATCACTTGGTATCTCTTGCTGACTTGTTTAGCTTATCATAATAGCTTTTGCCTTAACAAAAACAACTGCTGTTGCTATTATAACGAAAGCAGTTAACCTTTAACAATGACTTTGGTTTCATTATAATTAGTAACGCATCTTAAATTAATTGCCAAACAATTTCAAATTGAAATCTCTTATAACAGTGTACTTTACTCGTTTGCTCGCTCGCTATATCCGCTGCATAGTAAATATATACTCATACTTTTACGAGAGTTGTGTGTACACTGCAAGAATAAACACAAACAATAACAATAACGAAAACAATTAATTTTCTTTTATGATTTGTTGCTGCTGTTGCTGTTGCTGTCGATGGATGATATGATTTTATGAATGTTGCGATAAATGTTTATTTAATTTGCCACAATTGCGTAAATAAACAGTTTTAGGCAACTGCCGGTGATGCTGTTTCTACTGTTTTGTTATTACTATTATAAAGATGTTGAAGTGATTTCAGACAAAATCAATAACAAGATACTTCCTGAAAAATACTGAATTTTTGTGTATCGTACTCGTTCATTTTTGTTGATGTTTGACTTGCTTTATTATTTTTTATGATTAATTATAAAGTAACATTTTCTGTTACTTTGGGTTTTCTATTGTTAATTTTTCTGTTAACGGTCAAAATATTTATATTGTTGCATAAGATAAAGTTACTATACTTTGTTGCTGGCTACAACAATTATGGGGCTAATGCAACAATAGTTTGTCATTAGTTTTTATTGAATCATAAACGTAAACATAACCTTATGGGGCAAGAAAATGTAGTGTATGTTGAAAGCAATATTTTTTTTGTCTTCCATTAATATAACATTTTTTAAAACTTGAAAATTGATGCAATTGAGGTTTAATTATAATGGCGTCAGGAGTGGTTGAAATATTTTTAATTAATAACAATTTATTTTTTAACACAAATTTATTGTATTGTGTTATGTTTTCATTGCTTTCTTGAGGAAAATGAAAACTCGTAGTGAAAGTTTTAGTTTTATATGATTAATACAATATCGTTTTAAGATAATAAAAAAGTGCAAGCCAAAGCAATGCACGCAATGGTGCCTGTTAAAATTCGAAATGATTTATTCACTCATTTTTCAATTTCGATGGTAAATTTGTTGTAAAATTAATGCTTGAAGTTTAGTTTAATTTTTATTTAAATTTTTTATTTTTAATCATAAATGTAAAAGGTTTTAACTTTAAAGCCGTAAGCAAATTAATTTGAAAATATTTGAATTGTATAAGTCAAATCAAAGTAGAAATCAACAGTAGCGTTTGAGTACCCAAAATATCCATTAAAAGAATGTAATAACCAGCAGCACCTATTAGTGCCTATTTCCATCTACTCTAATGATTTTGTTATCAACAGCAGCTGCAACTTTACATTCATTTATTTTTAACTTTTGTTTTTTATCACTTGATAAAAAAAAATATCCCTCTTGCTATTTCATCTGCGTTAATTAACGCAGTTCAGCTCAGCAGCCAAAATCAATTTATATTCCTTAATGCAATAAACGAAACCAGACTCGTTTCGACTTTTCCCCCTTAAAACTTGATATTAACAATTTTTTTTTTAAATGGAAATAAGAAAATTTTAAAAATAATGTCAACACTTGCTACTGGGTATTATATAAAGCAAGCAATTTTAATCTTATATCTTGTGTTCAGTTCAAGTAAAACTTTTTTAATTCATTAAATGATGGCAGGAAAAAAATATGGTATGGCTTGTCATAAGCACTTTCTCCCCTCAAATGCCTTTAAGCGCATAATATTCTACGACGACCCTACTTGCAAATGAAAATAAGTTTTAATTCAATTTGTTGAGCAACTTTAATGTTAATAACTAGAAGATGACATTCGAGAATATTGAGAAAGCCAATAAAGTCATAATGACAATGCGCGAATAAACTAATAGAAAACTATAATAAAATATACTATAATGACATCTTGTATTAAAAGCGATGAAAAGAACTGTAATAAGTTTTCTATTTTCTATATTCAACACAATATCCACTGGTGCGTATATTTGTCAAAAAAAAAAGAAACTTTTTATATTTTCAATAAGTGAAGACACATAAAGTAAATAAAAATCGGTTGACTTTGTTAATACTCGCCTGAAATAATTAGAAATAAAAATGAGAATTGGAAAGCAGATGGTACATACTTGGAAAAAAATTCAATACACCTGTTTAAAAATATTTTATTGAAAAATTAAAGGACTTATATAGTAGTTCATATAAAGTTTGGATTGATATAGACTTTTTTGCGTTAATCACATTCTACCATCATTAGTAGTAATAAGATGTTCATGCATTAATATGAAAAACACTATTTATTACAGTTGAAAAAAACATAATATATAGGTTAGGTAGGTTAATCCGGCAAGCCGTAAGGGGTCCACTTAGGTCTATTGGTCCATTGTGTTGCCATATATATAGGAATAAATCATGGTTTAAAACCACCTAGAACTTTTGGCGAATCCTAAAATGCTGTTTAGTATCAGATGTTGTAATTGAACAAGATCGTCAAGAAATGGGGCTCCTAAAGTGTTAAACCACCGTCGTGCAAGAGCTGGGTAAAAACATATTAGATGAGAGGCACTCTCATCGTCTTTCCCACAGTTGCGACAGGTTTAATTGAAAGGGAGAATTAATACTCCAGCATGACTCCCTAGTTTACAGTGACCTGTAAGTAAACCTACCAAAGGACTGATATCTCTACAGGGAATGTCAATGAGAAATTTAGATTTTCTTTTATCGGAATGTAGCCATATTGTATACAGATACCTGGATATCGTTGAGTCTTTCCACCTTTTATTAAAAATTTCAGCACAGAAAGAGCTCAGTAACAATTTGGATGATGTTAATGAAATGCCCTGATTACTTCGGTGTTCCGAGTGAGGTCCTAAAGCACTCTTTTCGGCTTGCTCTGTTCTACAGTTGCCGAAAATGACCGGGAACCCAGATTAGAGAAATAGTGAGCTGTGTCGACATTTCTTTTAGAGATTAGTAGATGTGTAGTCAAAAATCGTCTTAGATTCAAATTGGACTGAACTCAGGGACTTTAAAGCAGCTTGGATGTTTGTTAGTATATTTTTGCCGAATATATCATCCACATTAAAACAAGGTATACCTTCGCTAATGGCGATCATTTCCGCCTGAAAGAACTACAATGATCCTGAAACCTAAAGTAGGATGCTTTATTCAGTTCCTCTAAGAAAATTCCACTGCCTACACCACTATACATAATACATAAAATATAACTTTTTTATTAAATTTTTAATACAGACTGTTCAAATATAGTTTTTTTCGATTTGAACTATGTTCCTAAAATCAATTGTTATATACGAATTATCGATAACATTGTGGAACACAAACTTCTATATTTTAATTTGTTAATTTTGTTATATGATTTTCAATCTGCAGCCCATTTTTGTTATAGACATCCTCTAACAATAATTGGTTAAAGTTTAAAAAATTAGATTTTAAAGGATTAATTAAACAGTTTCATTGTAAAACGTGCTTTCAGTGAATTTGCTATGAATAAATAGATAAATATTTTTGGCTTCGACATTCTTTCACACAATGTTGATAATGTAATTAGTCATATGTTTTTATTCTCTATTAATACATTTTTTGTAAAATTTATAATTTCAATAGTTCATTCTTTAGCATTTAAAAAATTTAATTGTCTCCTTTAATATATTAAAATTATTCATTGCCTCCTTTAACTGGCTTCTTTAATTGTCTCTCCTAAGCTGCAATTTATTAAATAAATATTTACTTACTGTGCGTTATAACAGATTTTAATAGCTTACATAGTTTATAATAAGAGCTTTATATATATATATATATATAAAACTTAAATATTGCTACTTCTGACAACATTTATTTAATATTTAAAAAAATTGCTTAACTCGAATTAATGTAGTACTAAAAGTTAAAACAACTTGCTATTTTTTCTCAGTAAAAAAAAGGATAAAAAGAGAAGATTTAAATCAAGCGTTAACAGGAATAAAAAATGATAAATTAAGTATTAACTGAAAAAAGGATATAATATAAGGATGTGCAAAAAATGGCAGGTGCAATATTATTTCTACTTGACTTAAAGCAGGTGGTATGAAATCCAATAAAATAAAATGCAGTAAACTGTAGAAATTTAAAAAGGATTATGGATTTAAACTTTGAAACCGACTTCAAAATTCCCATTTATAATTTTCAGTTGCTTTATTGAATATTTTTTCCTTACCGTTTATTTTATTTTAACAATCATAAACTATTTTTTTTTGTATTTGAACAACCTTTTTTTTTGGAAATGAATGATTCAGTTATTTTGGACTTGATCCAAATTGCAACCGAGCAATTTGGATTAATAATAAACATTTTTTTTCTATAGCAGACATTGGCCTCATGTTGCAGATAAAAGGAGCAGTTTTGAACCGGAACAAACAAGGTAAGAAAAAGGTAAATGACTTCGTACACAAAGGAAGAGCAAATAAACCTAAAATTTTAACTTTCAAACAAAGGAACAAAGAAGAGCTAGTATTTTGGAGAACATATACTTTTTACTGTTACTGTGAATACTCGTAAGCTTCAATAGTTCGCTAAAGTTAGTTGAAAAAATGGTGTCGAACTGAAGAAAGTAAAAAATCAAAAACGGGAAAAAATAAATAAAAACTAAAGGAAGTAGACAATGCTACTATGACGCTAAGAGTGTTGGAGTTTCCATTATAAAACAGCTGTGATTTTTTGTTTTGCCGGTAGTAAAAAGAAGGAAGAAAAAGATTTTACAATTTGCTGTTCGATGTATCTGGAATACGCGTATTTCTACTATGTTATTTACTTCTTTGATAATAAACAACACAGATGAAGAGTAAAATAGAAAATACTAAATAAATAATATAAACAAACTAAGCATGAATTGCACTTAGTTTAGTATTGAGGATATACCAACCGACCGACCAATAAGGCCAATGTACTATAAGTTGGGCCATGCCACATCAACGCGTGCCGCCATTAAATACTGGATTAGTTTGGTTGGTGGTGGCAGATACATACATCGTACATGCCACCATATATATGTAAGCAAATAAGCCTTCACTTTAGTTTTACGATATGTACAATAAATTGTAGAGAGCGCGTTCACGTTGCCATTGAATGGACGTAATGACAGGAGTCATAGTACGACTACTACGAGTAGTTGCTGCTGCACACAGTTCAACTTTAGTAGTTGCACCATAAACGTATCGTTTATATGCTGTTTTATGGCTTACTGTATACTGAGATTAAACTTTAATACATGCCATTTATACTTACGTAGTACACTTTTTACATAGGTGCATTTAATATATATGTATATATTGACGAGTACGTAGTATGTATATATATAATTGGGTGCATGCATAATTCCAGCTGTTATAAATGCCATTGAACTTTAATTTTATACGTACGAGCGCAAGTAGAGTGCTGTGAAGCAGCATAATTGCATTGAGCTTAATGTGTTTTGAATGTACGAGCGAGCGTGTACACAAGGAGTGAAATGTTGCACTTGAAATCAAAAACCAAAAGGAAAGCAAATACTACATACTAAGATAT